>NC_086445.1:1002046502-1002334002 GCF_028390025.1 Pseudophryne corroboree
GGCACTGCAGTGTCACGCAGGATGGCCCTTCCAAAAAACACTCCCCAAACAGCACATGACGCAAAGAAAAAAAGAGGCGCAATGAGGTAGCTGTGTGAGTAAGCTAAGCGACCCTAGTGGCCGACACAAACACCTGGCCCATCTAGGAGTGGCACTGCAGTGTCACGCAGGATGGCCCTTCCAAAAAACACTCCCCAAACAGCACATGACGCAAATAAAAATGAAAGAAAAAAGAGGTGCAAGATGGAATTGTCCTTGGGCCCTCCCACCCACCCTTATGTTGTATAAACAGGACATGCACACTTTAACCAACCCATCATTTCAGTGACAGGGTCTGCCACACGACTGTGACTGAAATGACGGGTTGGTTTGGACCCCCACCGAAAAAGAAGCAATTAATCTCTCCTTGCACAAACTGGCTCTACAGAGGCAAGATGTCCACCTCATCATCATCCTCCGATATATCACCGTGTACATCCCGCTCCTCACAGATTATCAATTCGTCCCCACTGGAATCCACCATCTCAGCACCCTGTGTACTTTGTGGAGGCAATTGCTGCTGGTCAATGTCTCCACGGAGGAATTGATTATAATTCATTTTAATGAACATCATCTTCTCCACATTTTCTGGAAGTAACCTCGTACGCCGATTGCTGACAAGGTGAGCGGCGGCACTAAACACTCTTTCGGAGTACACACTTGTGGGAGGGCAACTTAGGTAGAATAAAGCCAGTTTGTGCAAGGGCCTCCAAATTGCCTCTTTTTCCTGCCAGTATAAGTACGGACTGTCTGACGTGCCTACTTGGATGCGGTCACTCATATAATCCTCCACCATTCTTTCAATGGGGAGAGAATCATATGCAGTGACAGTAGACGACATGTCCGTAATCGTTGTCAGGTCCTTCAGTCCGGACCAGATGTCAGCATCAGCAGTCGCTCCAGACTGCCCTGCATCACCGCCAGCGGGTGGGCTCGGAATTCTGAGCCTTTTCCTTGCACCCCCAGTTGCGGGAGAATGAGGAGGAGATGTTGACAGGTCGCGTTCCGCTTGACTTGACAATTTTGTCACCAGCAGGTCTTTGAACCCCAGCAGACTTGTGTCTGCCGGAAAGAGAGATCCAAGGTAGGTTTTAAATCTAGGATCGAGCACGGTGGCCAAAATGTAGTGCTCTGATTTCAACAGATTGACCACCCGTGAATCCTTGTTAAGCGAATTAAGGGCTCCATCCACAAGTCCCACATGCCTAGCGGAATCGCTCCCTTTTAGCTCCTCCTTCAATGCCTCCAGCTTCTTCTGCAAAAGCCTGATGAGGGGAATGACCTGACTCAGGCTGGCAGTGTCTGAACTGACTTCACGTGTGGCAAGTTTAAAAGGTTGCAGAACCTTGCACAACGTTGAAATCATTCTCCACTGCGCTTGAGACAGGTACATTCCACCTCCTATATCGTGCTCAATTGTATAGGCTTGAATGGCCTTTTGCTGCTCCTCCAACCTCTGAAGCATATATAGGGTTGAATTCCACCTCGTTACCACTTCTTGCTTCAGATGATGGCAGGGCAGGTTCAGGCGTTTTTGGTGGTGCTCCAGTCTTCTGTACGTGGTGCCTGTACGCCGAAAGTGTCCCGCAATTCTTCTGGCCACCGACAGCATCTCTTGCACGCCCCTGTCGTTTTTTAAAAAATTCTGCACCACCAAATTCAAGGTATGTGCAAAACATGGGACGTGCTGGAATTTGCCCATATTTAATGCACACAATATTGCTGGCGTTGTCCGATGCCACAAATCCACAGGAGAGTCCAATTGGGGTAAGCCATTCCGCGATGATCTTCCTCAGTTGCCGTAAGAGGTTTTCAGCTGTGTGCGTATTCTGGAAACCGGTGATACAAAGCGTAGCCTGCCTAGGAAAGAGTTGGCGTTTGCGAGATGCTGCTACTGGTGCCGCCGCTGCTGTTCTTGCGGCGGGAGTCCATACATCTACCCAGTGGGCTGTCACTGTCATATAGTCCTGACCCTGCCCTGCTCCACTTGTCCACATGTCCGTGGTTAAGTGGACATTGGGTACAACTGCATTTTTTAGGACACTGGTGAGTCTTTTTCTGACGTCCGTGTACATTCTCGGTATCGCCTGCCTAGAGAAGTGGAACCTAGATGGTATTTGGTAACGGGGGCACACTACCTCAAGAAATTGTCTAGTTCCCTGTGAACTAACGGCGGATACCGGACGCACGTCTAACACCAACATAGTTGTCAAGGCCTCAGTTATCCGCTTTGCAACAGGATGACTGCTGTGATATTTCATCTTCCTCGCAAAGGACTGTTGGACAGTCAATTGCTTGGTGGAAGTAGTAAAAGTGGGCTTACGACTTCCCCTCTGGGATGACCATCGACTCCCAGCAGCAACAACAGCAGCGCCAGCAGCAGTAGGCGTTACACGCAAGGATGCGTCAGAGGAATCCCAGGCAGGAGAGGACTCGTCAGAATTGCCAGTGACATGGCCTGCAGGACTATTGGCATTCCTGGGGAAGGAGGAAATTGACACTGAGGGAGTTGGTGGGGTGGTTTGCGTGAGCTTGGTTACAAGAGGAAGGGATTTACTGGTCAGTGGACTGCTTCCGCTGTCGCCCAAAGTTTTTGAACTTGTCACTGACTTATTATGAATGCGCTGCAGGTGACGTATAAGGGAGGATGTTCCGAGGTGGTTAACGTCCTTACCCCTACTTATTACAGCTTGACAAAGGCACCACACGGCTTGACAAATGTTGTCCGCATTTCTGGTGAAATACTTCCACACCGAAGAGCTGATTTTTTTGGTATTTTCACCAGGCATGTCAACGGCCCTATTCCTCCCACGGACAACAGGTGTCTCCCCGGGTGCCTGACTTAAACAAACCACCTCACCATCAGAATCCTCCTTGTCAATTTCCTCCCCAGCGCCAGCAACACCCATATCCTCCTCATCCTGGTGTACTTCAACACTGACATCTTCAATCTGACTATCAGGAACTGGACTGCGGGTGCTCCTTCCAGCACTTGCAGGGGGCGTGCAAATGGTGGAAGGCGCATGCTCTTCACGTCCAGTGTTGGGAAGGTCAGGCATCGCAACCGACACAATTGGACTCTCCTTGTGGATTTGGGATTTCGAAGAACGCACAGTTCTTTGCGGTGCTTTTGCCAGCTTGAGTCTTTTCATTTTTCTAGCGAGAGGCTGAGTGCTTCCATCCTCATGTGAAGCTGAACCACTAGCCATGAACATAGGCCAGGGCCTCAGCCGTTCCTTGCCACTCCGTGTGGTTAAATGGCATATTGGCAAGTTTACGCTTCTCCTCCGACAATTTTATTTTAGATTTTGGAGTCCTTTTTTTACTGATATTTGGTGTTTTGGATTTTACATGCTCTGTACTATGACATTGGTCATCGGCCTTGGCAGACGACGTTGCTGGCATTTCATCGTCTCGGCCATGACTAGTGGCAGCAGCTTCAGCACGAGGTGGAAGTGGATCTTGATCTTTCCCTAATTTTGGAACCTCAACATTTTTGTTCTCCATATTTTAATAGGCACAACTAAAAGGCACCTCAGGTAAACAATGGAGATGGATGGATACTAGTATACTTATGGATGGACCAGCGACTGCCGACACAGAGGTAGCTACAGCCGTGGACTACCGTACTGTGTCTGCTGCTAATATAGACTGGATGATAATGAGATGAAATTAAAATATATATATATAATATCACTAGTACTGCAGCCGGACAGGTATATATATTTATTATGTAATAACTGATGACGGACCTGCTGGACACTGTCAGCTCAGCAGCACCGCAGACTGCTACAGTAAGCTACTATAGTAGTATGTATCAAGAAGAAAGAAAAAAAAAAACACGGGTAGGTGGTATACAATTATGGATGGACCAGCGACTGCCGACATAGAGGTAGCTACAGCCGTGGACTACCGTACTGTGTCTGCTGCTAATATAGACTGGATGATAATGAGATGAAATTAATATATATATATATATAATATCACTAGTACTGCAGCCGGACAGGTATATATATTTATTATGTAATGACTGATGACGGACCTGCTGGACACTGTCAGCTCAGCAGCACCGCAGACTGCTACAGTAAGCTACTATAGTAGTATGTATCAAGAAGAAAGAAAAAAAAAAACTACGGGTAGGTGGTAAACAATTATGGATGGACCAGCGACTGCCGACACAGAGGTAGCTACAGCCGTGGACTACCGTACTGTGTCTGCTGCTAATATAGACTGGATGATAATGAGATGAAATTAATATATATATATATAATATCACTAGTACTGCAGCCGGACAGGTATATATATTTATTATGTAATGACTGATGACGGACCTGCTGGACACTGTCAGCTCAGCAGCACCGCAGACTGCTACAGTAAGCTACTATAGTAGTATGTATCAAGAAGAAAAAAAAAGAAAAAAAAAACACGGGTAGGTGGTATACAATTATGGATGGACCAGCGACTGCCGACACAGAGGTAGCTACAGCCGTGGACTACCGTACTGTGTCTGCTGCTAATATAGACTGGATGATAATGAGATGAAATTAATATATATATATATATATAATATCACTAGTACTGCAGCCGGACAGGTATATATATTTATTATGTAATGACTGATGACGGACCTGCTGGACACTGTCAGCTCAGCAGCACCGCAGACTGCTACAGTAAGCTACTATAGTAGTATGTATCAAGAAGAAAGAAAAAAAAAAAAAACACGGGTAGGTGGTATACAATTATGGATGACGAGCGACTGCCGACACAGAGGTAGCTACAGCCGTGGACTACCGTACTGTGTCTGCTGCTAATATAGACTGGATGATAATGAGATAAAATTAAAATATATATATCACACTAGTACTGCAGCCGGACAGGTATATATTATGTAATGACGGACCTGCTGGACACTGTCTGTCAGACTCAGCACTGCAGACTCCTAAAGTAAGCTACTAGTATCAAGAAGATAGAAAGAAAAAAACCACGGGTAGGTGGTATACAATTATGGATGGACAAGCGACTGCCGACACAGAGGTAGCTACAGCCGTGGACTACCGTACTGTGTCTGCTGCTAATATAGACTGGATGATAATGAGATGAAATTAATATATATATATATAATATCACTAGTACTGCAGCCGGACAGGTATATATATTTATTATGTAATGACTGATGACGGACCTGCTGGACACTGTCAGCTCAGCAGCACCGCAGACTGCTACAGTAAGCTACTATAGTAGTATGTATCAAGAAGAAAAAAAAAAAACACGGGTAGGTGGTATACAATTATGGATGGACCAGCGACTGCCGACACAGAGGTAGCTACAGCCGTGGACTACCGTACTGTGTCTGCTGCTAATATAGACTGGATGATAATGAGATGAAATTAATATATATATATATAATATCACTAGTACTGCAGCCGGACAGGTATATATATTTATTATGTAATGACTGATGACGGACCTGCTGGACACTGTCAGCTCAGCAGCACCGCAGACTGCTACAGTAAGCTACTATAGTAGTATGTATCAAGAAGAAAGAAAAAAAAAACACGGGTAGGTGGTATACAATTATATATATATTATATACAATTATATATATATATATATATTTATTAAACTGGTGGTGATTAATTAAACTGGTGGTCAGGTCACTGGTCACACTATCAGCAACTTGCAAGCAGTACTCCTAAGCAGACAATCACAATATATATACTGGTGGTCAGTGTGGTCACAATGGCAGTGTGGCACTCTGGCAGCAAAAGTGTGCACTGTACGTTAAAATATGTACTCCTGCTCTCAGACTCTAACTGCTCCCCACTGTCTCCCCCACAAGTCAGATATACAGTCACACTATCACTTCAGCAAGTAGTAGTACTCCTCCTAATGCTCCCCAAAATTACTAAAGTAAATACTGTGTCTCTCTCTACTCTAGTCTCACTCTCTTCTCTATAAACGGAGAGGACGCCAGCCACGTCCTCTCCCTATCAATCTCAATGCACGTGTGAAAATGGCGGCGACGCGCGGCTCCTTATATAGAATCCGAGTCTCGCGATAGAATCCGAGCCTCGCGAGAATCCGACAGCGGGATGATGACGTTCGGGCGCGCTCAGGTTAACCGAGCAAGGCGGGAAGATCCGAGTCGCTCGGACCCGTGTAAAAAAAAATGAAGTTCGGGCGGGTTCGGATTCCGAGGAACCGAACCCGCTCATCTCTAGTCTATATTAGCAGCAGACACAGTACGGTAGTCCACGGCTGTAGCTACCTCTGTGTCGGCAGTCGCTCGTCCATCCATAATTGTATACCACCTACCCGTGTTTTTTTTTTTCTATCTTCTTGATACTAGTAGCTTACTTTAGGAGTCTGCAGTGCTGAGTCTGACAGACAGTGTCCAGCAGGTCCGTCATTACATAATATATACCTGTCCGGCTGCAGTACTAGTGATATATATATATATATTTTAATTTTATCTCATTATCATCCAGTCTATATTATCAGCAGACACAGTACGGTAGTCCACGGCTGTAGCTACCTCTGTGTCGGCAGTCGCTCGTCCATCCATAATTGTATACCACCTACTCGTGGTTTTTTTTTTCTATCTTCTTGATACTAGTAGCTTACTTTAGGAGTCTGCAGTGCTGAGTCTGACAGACAGTGTCCAGCAGGTCCGTCATTACATAATATATACCTGTCCGGCTGCAGTACTAGTGTGATATATATATATTTTAATTTTATCTCATTATCATCCAGTCTATATTAGCAGCAGACACAGTATGGTAGTCCACGGCTGTAGCTACCTCTGTGTCGGCAGTCGCTCGTCCATCCATAATTGTATACCACCTACCCGTGGTTTTTTTTTTTTCTATCTTCTTGATACTAGTAGCTTACTTTAGGAGTCTGCAGTGCTGACAGACAGTGTCCAGCAGGTCCGTCATTACATAATATATACCTGTCCGGCTGCAGTACTAGTGTGATATATATATATATTTTAATTTTATCTCATTATCATCCAGTCTATATTAGCAGCAGACACAGTACGGTAGTCCACGGCTGTAGCTACCTCTGTGTCGGCAGTCGCTCGTCCTTCCATAATTGTATACCACCTACTCGTGGTTTTTTTTTTCTATCTTCTTGATACTAGTAGCTTACTTTAGGAGTCTGCAGTGCTGAGTCTGACAGACAGTGTCCAGCAGGTCCGTCATTACATAATATATACCTGTCCGGCTGCAGTACTAGTGTGATATATATATATTTTAATTTTATCTCATTATCATCCAGTCTATATTAGCAGCAGACACAGTACGGTAGTCCACGGCTGTAGCTACCTCTGTGTCGGCAGTCGCTCGTCCATCCATAATTGTATACCACCTACCCGTGGTTTTTTTTTTTTCTATCTTCTTGATACTAGTAGCTTACTTTAGGAGTCTGCAGTGCTGACAGACAGTGTCCAGCAGGTCCGTCATTACATAATATATACCTGTCCGGCTGCAGTACTAGTGTGATATATATATATATTTTAATTTTATCTCATTATCATCCAGTCTATATTAGCAGCAGACACAGTACGGTAGTCCACGGCTGTAGCTACCTCTGTGTCGGCAGTCGCTCGTCCATCCATAATTGTATACCACCTACCCGTGGTTTTTTTTTTCTATCTTCTTGATACTAGTAGCTTACTTTAGGAGTCTGCAGTGCTGACAGACAGTGTCCAGCAGGTCCGTCATTACATAATATATACCTGTCCGGCTGCAGTACTAGTGTGATATATATATATATTTTAATTTTATCTCATTATCATCCAGTCTATATTAGCAGCAGACACAGTACGGTAGTCCACGGCTGTAGCTACCTCTGTGTCGGCAGTCGCTCGTCCATCCATAATTGTATACCACCTACCCGTGGTTTGTTTTTTTTCCTATCTTCTTGATACTAGTAGCTTACTTTAGGAGTCTGCAGTGCTGAGTCTGACAGACAGTGTCCAGCAGGTCCGTCATTACATAATATATACCTGTCCGGCTGCAGTACTAGTGTGATATATATATATATATTTTAATTTTATCTCATTATCATCCAGTCTATATTAGCAGCAGACACAGTACGGTAGTCCACGGCTGTAGCTACCTCTGTGTCGGCAGTCGCTCGTCCATCCATAATTGTATACCACCTACTCGTAGTTTTTTTTTTTCTATCTTCTTGATACTAGTAGCTTACTTTAGGAGTCTGCAGTGCTGAGTCTGACAGACAGTGTCCAGCAGGTCCGTCATTACATAATATATACCTGTCCGGCTGCAGTACTAGTGTGATATATATATATTTTAATTTTATCTCATTATCATCCAGTCTATATTAGCAGCAGACACAGTACGGTAGTCCATGGCTGTAGCTACCTCTGTGTCGGCAGTCGCTCGTCCATCCATAATTGTATACCACCTACCCGTGGTTTTTTTTTTTTCTATCTTCTTGATACTAGTAGCTTACTTTAGGAGTCTGCAGTGCTGACAGACAGTGTCCAGCAGGTCCGTCATTACATAATATATACCTGTCCGGCTGCAGTACTAGTGTGATATATATATATATTTTAATTTTATCTCATTATCATCCAGTCTATATTAGCAGCAGACACAGTACGGTAGTCCACGGCTGTAGCTACCTCTGTGTCGGCAGTCGCTCGTCCATCCATAATTGTATACCACCTACCCGTGGTTTTTTTTTTTCTATCTTCTTGATACTAGTAGCTTACTTTAGGAGTCTGCAGTGCTGACAGACAGTGTCCAGCAGGTCCGTCATTACATAATATATACCTGTCCGGCTGCAGTACTAGTGTGATATATATATATATATTTTAATTTTATCTCATTATCATCCAGTCTATATTAGCAGCAGACACAGTACGGTAGTCCACGGCTGTAGCTACCTCTGTGTCGGCAGTCGCTCGTCCATCCATAATTGTATACCACCTACCCGTGGTTTGTTTTTTTTCCTATCTTCTTGATACTAGTAGCTTACTTTAGGAGTCTGCAGTGCTGAGTCTGACAGACAGTGTCCAGCAGGTCCGTCATTACATAATATATACCTGTCCGGCTGCAGTACTAGTGTGATATATATATATATATTTTAATTTTATCTCATTATCATCCAGTCTATATTAGCAGCAGACACAGTACGGTAGTCCACGGCTGTAGCTACCTCTGTGTCGGCAGTCGCTTGTCCATCCATAATTGTATACCACCTACCCGTGGTTTTTTTCTTTCTATCTTCTTGATACTAGTAGCTTACTTTAGGAGTCTGCAGTGCTGAGTCTGACAGACAGTGTCCAGCAGGTCCGTCATTACATAATATATACCTGTCCGGCTGCAGTACTAGTGTGATATATATATATATTTTAATTTTATCTCATTATCATCCAGTCTATATTAGCAGCAGACACAGTACGGTAGTCCACGGCTGTAGCTACCTCTGTGTCGGCAGTCGCTCGTCATCCATAAGTATACTAGTATCCATCCATCTCCATTGTTTACCTGTTAGGGTCTCCTGCCCTGTGCTGCCACGTCATCATGGCAACCGGGAGACAAGTGCTAGCGGAGTGACCTGAGCGCAGCTGATACTCCGGTTCAGGTCTTTTGCTGTGCAGTGGTTATAGGCTCTGTGCATGGCAGGGGATCCGGTGCTGGTTTTTGTGCTCACAGTCTGTGAGGTCTGAGTGGGGTGTGGACAGCACCTGCTTTATAAGGCCTCTTCTCAGGGTAAGCAGATGCTGCTGAATCTTTGTTGGTTAGTCAGTTTCTGAAAGTTAGCCAGTACTGTGTAGCTTTGTATTTGTTTGTTGCTTACTGCAAATAGGCCTGGGGATTTGGTATTACACTCTGCCAATCCAGACCTAGCAGTAAGACTGGAGTCAGTCGTTTAGCTTGCTGGGGTTCTGTTACTACTCTGTGAACTTAGCAAGTTTGCGGCTGTATTCTAAGACTTGCATGTCTAATCCTGTCTCACTGTGCTAGGTGTCAGGGGTCAGTTTAGTGGCAGTAAGCTGAACCTGTGCACTGCAAGTGAGAATTAGGATTGTGGAGACTCTCCTTGTGTCTATCATTCCATCTCTGACCAAGGAGTTTACTGCCACACCCGTTGGTAACCCTTTAGGGTTTTGCTGTTGCCCTTAGCAACAGCATTTCGGGTTCTCTACGTATTAAAACACAACATCTTGCTTTTCCCATCTGAGCAGTTCTAATACAAGGGAGATACCCAGTTCCTTAGCCTCTGGGCTTCTCTGTTCACTTTGTGTGTATTTTGTTAACCTATCACCTTCTGTGTACGTTATGTCATATTCCCCAGTCTGTCTGTAAGTCCATTTGTTTTGCATAACAGTTCAAACACCAGTACATTCCTGCAGGCACTGGAGTGCATAACAGTCCTGACACCAGTACTTTCCTGCAGGCACTGGTGTGCATAACATATTCAGCAGCCTAATACTCCTGTTGAAATTTTGTGGGAATATGGAGCATACCCCTCAAAATACGTTGCAACAGGTGGTCGATCAGGTGCAGGTCCTGACTCGACAATTTAATGATTTGTCCATTAAAATGCACACCTCCCAGGCTGCTGGCAGAGCTCCAGCAGCAGCAGCACCTGCAGGGGTTAAGGAGCCGAAAGTAAATCTCCCGGATCGTTTTTCTGGAGATCGCTCGCAGTTCTTTTGTTTCAAGGAGAGCTGCAAGCTATACTTCCGGCTTAGGCCTCAGTCTTCTGGGTTGGAGATTCAGCGGGTGGGCATAGTGATTTCCTTGCTACAAGGAGACCCACAGGTCTGGGCATATGGGTTGCAGCCTGACTGTCCGTCGCTTAAAAGTGTTGATGCTTTTTTTACGGCACTGGGCATGTTGTATGATGACCCTGACAAGACGGCCTCAGCCGAGGCTCAGATTTCGATCCTTAAGCAAGGGCGAAGGCCAGTTGAGGTTTCCTGTACGGAGTTTCGGAGGTTGGCCCATGATACCCAGTGGAATGACCCAGCCCTGAGACACCAGTACCGAAGAGGTCTTTCTAACCAGATAAAGGACCAACTGGTACAATATCCCTTGCCTGATAGCTTGGATCAGCTCATGCAGTTATCCATCCGGGTGGATAGACGGCTGAGAGAGCGTAGGCTTGAAAGGGAGACTGAGATTTCCTTCCTTCCCAAGGGAACCTCAGACTCTGAGGAATTTTCAGAGGAGCCTATGCAGATTGGGGCTACCCGCCTCTCCTCGCGTGAGAAGACGCGGAGGAGACAGCAGGGGTTGTGTTTGTACTGTGGGAATAAAGGTCATGTGGTAGTATCATGCCCAGAAAAGTCGGAAAACTTCAGGGCCTGAGGGTGATGGGAAATATCCTGTCAGGCCAGAAGTCAGAATTTCCCAAGAAGACTTTTATCATTCCGGTGACCTTGAAGATCCTCGGTCAAACTGTCAAGACTGAGGCCTTTGTGGACAGTAGGGCCGACGGGGTTTTTATGGACCGCCAATTCGCCCTGAAACACTCTGTTCCCTTAGTACCCCTGGCATCGGAAATTGAGATTTGTGGGTTAAACGGGGAACCATTATCCCAAGGTAAAATTACCTCTTGCACTAGCCAGATTTCTTTGTTTATTGGAGCCACACACTCTGAAAAATTGTCCTTTTATGTGACTGTCTGTACTTTTGCCCCATTGGTGTTGGGGTTACCCTGGTTAAGGGCCCACAATCCTCAATTTGACTGGGTCTCTGGGGAGATTCTTAGTTGGGGTACTGATTGTTTCAGGAGTTGCTTGAGCCTTCCAGTCAGGCTCTCGCAGCTAAGTTTGCCAGGATTGCCAGGGTGTTATGCAGATTTTGCGGACGTGTTCTCCAAAAAAGTTGCAGAGGTACTACCTCCCCATCGCCCCTATGACTGTGCCATTGATTTGTTGCCAAATGCTAAGCTTCCCAAGAGCAGGTTGTACTCCCTGTCACGTCCTGAGACTCAGGCTATGGCAGAGTACATTCAGGAGAACTTGGCTAAGGGATTTATCAGACCTTCACAGTCTCCAGTTGGGTCGGGGTTCTTCTTCGTGGGTAAAAAGGACGGTTCGTTGCGACCCTGCATCGACTTCAGGGAATTGAACCGTATCACGATTAAAAACTCATACCCACTGCCTCTCATTTCGGTCTTGTTTGACCAGCTTCGTACTGCCACCATTTTTTCTAAGATTGACCTACGCGGTGCGTACAATCTAATCCGAATAAGAAAGGGGGATGAATGGAAGACTGCCTTTAATACCCACTCAGGGCATTATGAATATTTGGTGATGCCTTTTGGGCTCTGTAATGCCCCGGCAGTCTTCCAGGATTTCATGAATGATGTGCTCAGGGAATATTTGGATAGATTCTTAGTTGTATACTTAGATGACATCCTAATCTTCTCCCATTCCCTGGAGGAACATCGGAAGCATGTACGCTTAGTCCTCCAGAAACTCAGAGACCACCGGCTTGGGGCGAAGCTGGAGAAGTGCGAATTTGAAGTTCAGCAAATCGCATTTCTAGGATATATTATCTCCCCAGAAGGTTTCCAAATGGAGGGTTCCAAGGTACAGGCAGTCCTGGATTGGGTGCAGCCCACTAGTTTGAAGGCGCTTCAGCGTTTCCTGGGCTTTGCGAATTTTTATAGACGATTTATCGCTGGATTTTCGTCTATAGTGGCGCCCTTGGTGGCACTCACTAAGAAAGGGGCGGATGTTGCTCACTGGTCTTGTGAGGCTAAAGCGGCTTTTGCCCGTCTCAAAAGGGCATTTGTTTCGGCCAAGGTGCTGCGACACCCAGATCCAGAGCGTCCTTTTGTGGTGGAGGTGGATGCCTCTGAGATGGGTATTGGGGCAGTGCTTTCTCAGATGGGAGTGTCTGATAATCGCCTTCATCCCTGTGCTTACTTTTCCCGTAAATTTTCGCCTGCCGAGATGAATTATGACGTGGGTAACCGGGAATTGTTGGCTATTAAGGATGCACTCGAGGAGTGGAGACACTGGCTTGAGGGGGCTAAGTTTGTGGTCTCAATTCTCACTGACCATAAGAATCTGGCATATTTAGAGTCAGCGAAGCGTCTCAATGCCAGGCAGGCACGATGGGCTTTGTTTTTTGCTCGCTTTAATTTTTTTGATAACATATCGCCCTTGGTCAAAAAACATCAAGGCTGATGCGCTCTCGCGGAGTTTTGCTCCAATCCAGGAGACCACCGAGGAGCCGTTGCCCATTGTTTCCCCATCATGTATTAAAGTGGGCATTACCCAGGACCTCTTATCATTAGTCCTTAGAGCACAGGAGCAGGCTCCTCCAGACCTTCCGGTAGGTCTTTTGTTTGTGCCTCCTAGGTTAAGACAGCGAGTGTTCCTGGAATTCCATGCCAAGAAGTCTGCAGGTCACCCGGGTATTGCCAGAACTCGGGAGTTGCTATCTAGGGCGGTGTGGTGGCCCTCGGTGGCTAAGGATGTGGATCAGTGGGTTCGGGCATGTGACATCTGTGCCCGAAATAAGACTCCTAGAGGGGTTCCGGTTGGCCCATTACATCCACTCTCTATCCCATCTAAGCCATGGACCCACATTTCAATGGATTTTGTGGTGGACTTGCCCAAATCCTCGGGGATGACAGCCATCTGGGTTGTCGTTGACAGGTTTTCGAAGATGGCGCACTTCGTTCCACTGGTTGGGCTGCCATCGGCCAGACGCCTGTCTGAATTATTTATGCTGCATGTTGTGCGTCTCCACGGGTTGCCACTTGATGTGGTCTCTGACCGCGGATCCCAGTTTGTGGCCAAATTCTGGAGGGCATTTTGTTCCGATCTCCAGATTTCTGTCAGCTTGTCGTCGGGCTACCATCCGCAGTCTAATGGGCAGACTGAAAGGGTGAACCAGTCCTTGGAGCAGTTCCTCAGGTGTTATGTCTCCAAGTGTCAGACTGACTGGGTTGCTCATCTGTCCATGGCGGAGTTTGCCTATAACAACGCGGCTCACTCTGCTACAGGGATCTCTCCATTCCTTTGTGTGTATGGGCATCATCCTAAGGCCAATTCTTTTGACCCCCTGGACTCCACGCCTGGTGGTTCCTCTGTGGTTTCGGTCCTTAGAGGTATTTGGCGGAAAGTGAAGAAAGCTCTTGTGTCTGTGTCATTAGTGACCAAAAGGGTTTTTGATAAGCGGAAAAGACCCTGCAGCTTCAAATTAGGAGACTTCGTCTGGTTGTCTACCAAGAATTTGAAGTTGAGACAGCCATCTCATAAGTTAGGCCCCCGGTTCATCGGCCCTTATAAGATCACCAGGGTTATCAATCCGGTGGCATTTCAGTTAGATCTGCCCCGTTCTTTGGGTATCAATAAAACCTTTCATTGTTCCCTTTTAAAACGGGCGATTAGTAATCCTTCTTCCAGTGGAAGACCTTCCCCTCTTCTGATACGTGGCCAGAGGGAGTTTGTTGTTGAAAGGATTCTTGACTCCAAGGTGGTTCGGGGTCGGCTGTTATTTTTGGTGCACTGGAAGGGGTATGGCCCGGAGGAGCGGTCGTGGGTGCGCAGTTGTGATCTTCATGCCCCCAGACTGATACGCTCTTTCTTCTCGCAGTTCCCCGATAAACCCGGTGGTAGGGGTTCTTTGACCCCTCGTCAGAGGGGGGGTACTGTTAGGGTCTCCTGCCCTGTGCTGCCACGTCGTCATGGCAACCGGGAGACAAGTGCTAGCGGAGTGACCTGAGCGCAGCTGATACTCCGGTTCGGGTCTTTTGCTGTGCAGTGGTTATAGGCTCTGTGCATGGCAGGGGATCCGGTGCTGGTTTTTGTGCTCACAGTCTGTGAGGTCTGAGTGGGGCGTGGACAGCACCTGCTTTATAAGGCCTCTTCTCAGGGTAAGCAGATGCTGCTGAATCTTTGTTGGTTAGTCAGTTTCTGAAAGTTAGCCAGTACTGTGTAGCTTTGTATTTGTTTGTTGCTTACTGCAAATAGGCCTGGGGATTTGGTATTACACTCTGCCAATCCAGACCTAGCAGTAAGACTGGAGTCAGTCGTTTAGCTTGCTGGGGTTCTGTTACTACTCTGTGAACTTAGCAAGTTTGCGGCTGTATTCTAAGACTTGCATGTCTAATCCTGTCTCACTGTGCTAGGTGTCAGGGGTCAGTTTAGTGGCAGTAAGCTGAACCTGTGCACTGCAAGTGAGAATTAGGATTGTGGAGACTCTCCTTGTGTCTATCATTCCATCTCTGACCAAGGAGTTTACTGCCACACCCGTTGGTAACCCTTTAGGGTTTTGCTGTTGCCCTTAGCAACAGCATTTCGGGTTCTCTACGTATTAAAACACAACATCTTGCTTTTCCCATCTGAGCAGTTCTAATACAAGGGAGATACCCAGTTCCTTAGCCTCTGGGCTTCTCTGTTCACTTTGTGTGTATTTTGTTAACCTATCACCTTCTGTGTACGTTATGTCATATTCCCCAGTCTGTCTGTAAGTCCATTTGTTTTGCATAACAGTTCAAACACCAGTACATTCCTGCAGGCACTGGAGTGCATAACAGTCCTGACACCAGTACTTTCCTACAGGCACTGGTGTGCATAACATTACCTGAGGTGCCTTTTAGTTGTGCCTATTAAAATATGGAGAACAAAAATGTTGAGGTTCCAAAAATAGGGAAAGATCAAGATCGACTTCCACCTCGTGCTGAAGCTGCTGCCACTAGTCATGGCCGAGACGATGAAATGCCATCAACGTCGTCTGCCAAGGCCGATGCCCAATGTCATAGTACAGAGCATGTAAAATCCAAAACACCAAATATCAGTAAAAAAAGGACTCCAAAATCTAAAATAAAATTGTCGGAGGAGAAGCGTAAACTTGCCAATATGCCATTTACCACACGGAGTGGCAAGGAACGGCTGAGGCCCTGGCCTATGTTCATGGCTAGTGGTTCAGCTTCACATGAGGATGGAAGCACTCAGCCTCTCGCTAGAAAAATGAAAAGACTCAAGCTGGCAAAAGCACCGCAAAGAACTGTGCGTTCTTCGAAATCCCAAATCCACAAGGAGAGTCCAATTGTGTCGGTTGCGATGCCTGACCTTCCCAACACTGGACGTGAAGAGCATGCGCCTTCCACCATTTGCACGCCCCCTGCAAGTGCTGGAAGGAGCACCCGCAGTCCAGTTCCTGATAGTCAGATTGAAGATGTCAGTGTTGAAGTACACCAGGATGAGGAGGATATGGGTGTTGCTGGCGCTGGGGAGGAAATTGACAAGGAGGATTCTGATGGTGAGGTGGTTTGTTTAAGTCAGGCACCCGGGGAGACACCTGTTGTCCGTGGGAGGAATATGGCCATTGACATGCCTGGTGAAAATACCAAAAAAATCAGCTCTTCGGTGTGGAAGTATTTCAACAGAAATGCGGACAACATTTGTCAAGCCGTGTGTTGCCTTTGTCAAGCTGTAATAAGTAGGGGTAAGGACGTTAACCACCTCGGAACATCCTCCCTTATACGTCACCTGCAGCGCATTCATAATAAGTCAGTGACAAGTTCAAAAACTTTGGGCGACAGCGGAAGCAGTCCACTGACCAGTAAATCCCTTCCTCTTGTAACCAAGCTCACGCAAACCACCCCACCAACTCCCTCAGTGTCAATTTCCTCCTTCCCCAGGAATGCCAATAGTCCTGCAGGCCATGTCACTGGCAATTCTGACGAGTCCTCTCCTGCCTGGGATTTCTCCGATGCATCCTTGCATGTAACGCCTACTGCTGCTGGCGCTGCTGTTGTTGCTGCTGGGAGTCGATGGTCATCCCAGAGGGGAAGTCGTAGGACCACTTTTACTACTTCCACCAAGCAATTGACTGTCCAACAGTCCTTTGCGAGGAAGATGAAATATCACAGCAGTCATCCTGCTGCAAAGCGGATAACTGAGGCCTTGGCATCCTGGGTGGTGATAAACGTGGTTCCGGTATCCATCATTACTGCAGAGCCAACTAGAGACTTGTTGGAGGTACTGTGTCCCCGGTACCAAATACCATCTAGGTTCCATTTCTCTAGGCAGGCGATACCGAAAATGTACACAGACCTCAGAAAAAGACTCACCAGTGTCCTAAAAAATGCAGCTGTACCCAATGTCCACTTAACCACGGACATGTGGACAAGTGGAGCAGGGCAGGGTCAGGACTATATGACTGTGACAGCCCACTGGGTAGATGTATGGACTCCCGCCGCAAGAACAGCAGCGGCGGCACCAGTAGCAGCATCTCGCAAACGCCAACTCTTTCCTAGGCAGGCTACGCTTTGTATCACCGCTTTCCAGAATACGCACACAGCTGAAAACCTCTTACGGCAACTGAGGAAGATCATCGCGGAATGGCTTACCCCAATTGGACTCTCCTGTGGATTTGTGGCATCCGACAACGCCAGCAATATTGTGTGTGCATTAAATATGGGCAAATTCCAGCACGTCCCATGTTTTGCACATACCTTGAATTTGGTGGTGCAGAATTATTTAAAAAACGAGAGGGGCGTGCAAGAGATGCTGTCGGTGGCCAGAAGAATTGCGGGACACTTTCGGCGTACAGGCACCACGTACAGAAGACTGGAGCAACACCAAAAACGCCTGAACCTGCCCTGCCATCATCTGAAGCAAGAAGTGGTAACAAGGTGGAATTCAACCCTATATATGCTTCAGAGGTTGGAGGAGCAGCAAAAGGCCATTCAAGCCTATACAATTGAGCACGATATAGGAGGTGGAATGCACCTGTCTCAAGCGCAGTGGAGAATGATTTCAACGTTGTGCAAGGTTCTGCTGCCCTTTGAACTTGCCACACGTGAAGTCAGTTCAGACACTGCCAGCCTGAGTCAGGTCATTCCCCTCATCAGGTTTTTGCAGAAGAAGCTGGAGACATTGAAGGAGGAGCTAACACAGAGCGATTCCGCTAGGCATGTGGGACTTGTGGATGGAGCCCTTAATTCGCTTAACAAGGATTCACGGGTGGTCAATCTGTTGAAATCAGAGCACTACATTTTGGCCACCGTGCTCGATCCTAGATTTAAAACCTACCTTGGATCTCTCTTTCCGGCACACACAAGTCTGCTGGGGTTCAAAGACCTGCTGGTGAAAAAATTGTCAAGTCAAGCGGAACGCGATCTGTCAACATCTCCTCCTTCACATTCTCCCGCAACTGGGGGTGCGAGGAAAAGGCTCAGAATTCCGAGCCCACCCGCTGGCGGTGATGCAGGGCAGTCTGGAGCGACTGCTGATGCTGACATCTGGTCCGGACTGAAGGACCTGCCAACGATTACGGCCATGTCGTCTACTGGCACTGCATATGATTCTCTCCCCATTGAAAGAATGGTGGAGGATTATATGAGTGACCGCATCCAAGTAGGCACGTCAGACAGTCCGTACTTATACTGGCAGAAAAAAGAGGCAATTTGGAGGCCCTTGCACAAACTGGCTTTATTCTACCTAAGTTGCCCTCCCACAAGTGTGTACTCCGAAAGAGTGTTTAGTGCCGCCGCTCACCTTGTCAGCAATCGGCGTACGAGGTTACTTCCAGAAAATGTGGAGAAGATGATGTTCATTAAAATGAATTATAATCAATTCCTCCGTGGAGACATTGACCAGCAGCAATTGCCTCCACAAAGTACACAGGGAGCTGAGATGGTGGATTCCAGTGGGGACGAATTGATAATCTGTGAGGAGCGGGATGTACACGGTGATATATCGGAGGATGATGATGAGGTGGACATCTTGCCTCTGTAGAGCCAGTTTGTGCAAGGAGAGATTAATTGCTTTTTTTTCGGTGGGGGTCCAAACCAACCCGTCATTTCAGTCACAGTCGTGTGGCAGACCCTGTCACTGAAATGATGGGTTGGTTAAAGTGTGCATGTCCTGTTTATACAACATAAGGGTTGGTGGGAGGGCCCAAGGACAATTCCATCTTGCACCTCTTTTTTCTTTCATTTTTCTTTGCGTCATGTGCTGTTTGGGGAGTGTTTTTTGGAAGGGCCATCCTGCGTGACACTGCAGTGCCACTCCTAGATGGGCCAGGTGTTTGTGTCGGCCACTAGGGTCGCTTAGCTTACTCACACAGCTACCTCATTGCGCCTCTTTTTTTCTTTGCGTCATGTGCTGTTTGGGGAGTGTTTTTTGGAAGGGCCATCCTGCGTGACACTGCAGTGCCACTCCTAGATGGGCCAGGTGTTTGTGTCGGCCACTAGGGTCGCTTAGCTTACTCACACAGCTACCTCATTGCGCCTCTTTTTTTCTTTGCGTCATGTGCTGTTTGGGGAGTGTTTTTTGGAAGGGCCATCCTGCGTGACACTGCAGTGCCACTCCTAGATGGGCCAGGTGTTTGTGTCGGCCACTAGGGTCGCTTAGCTTACTCACACAGCTACCTCATTGCGCCTCTTTTTTTCTTTGCGTCATGTGCTGTTTGGGGAGTGTTTTTTGGAAGGGCCATCCTGCGTGACACTGCAGTGCCACTCCTAGATGGGCCAGGTGTTTGTGTCGGCCACTAGGGTCGCTTAGCTTACTCACACAGCTACCTCATTGCGCCTCTTTTTTTCTTTGCGTCATGTGCTGTTTGGGGAGTGTTTTTTGGAAGGGCCATCCTGCGTGACACTGCAGTGCCACTCCTAGATGGGCCAGGTGTTTGTGTCGGCCACTAGGGTCGCTTAGCTTAGTCATCCAGCGACCTCGGTGCAAATTTTAGGACTAAAAATAATATTGTGACCCCCAAATTCTATGATTTAAGCTGTTTTTTAGGGTTTTTTGGAAAAAAAACACCCGAATCCAAAACACACCCGAATCCGACAAAAAAAATTCGGTGAAGTTTTGCCAAAACGCGGTCGAACCCAAAACACGGCCGCGGAACCGAACCCAAAACCAAAACACAAAACCCGAAAAATTTCAAGTGCACATCTCTAGTGTGTACCCACCTTAAGTCCTGTTGATGTCAATGTTTCAGAACTTTTTACTTATGTTCTTGCGTCAGCATCCTGACAAAAGAACATAAGTAAAAGAACATAAGTAAAAGAACATAAGTAAAAAGTTCTGAAACATTGACATCAACGGGACTAAGAAGCTTTTATTACAAGTCTTCTTGAGTGCCGCACATATACAACTGTCAGGGCGCACACACTCTCTGTTTATGTATGTATTTGTATTATGGTTTTAATGTTAGACCTCAGGGCCCCCCTGTCCTAAGTACCCCGGGCCCCCCGAAGTCTTAATCCAACTCTGCTTAGCGCAGGAGCATTCCGGCCCTTAGGGCTGATGGGAGCTTTAGTTTATTGAGTGCATCTTCTTCCCTGTAATGCGGTGCATTGGGACACCGGCGCTAACAATAGTAACTGGCTGCTTGGCTGCTGTGCAGGTCTCCGGGAGAGCCACTGCCAAAGGGAGGACAGCAGTTAAGCTGCTTCCAGAAGGAGAAGCATTACCCGCCCCTCGACCACTCCCAGTACCTCCGGGCCCCATCCGTGGCACCCCCCCGTCACACCACTGCACCAGCCCCTCCCTCCGCAACTGCTCCTCCCCCACTCGTGGTGGCTCTGGACCCCCACCCACGTCACTCCCCCAACCACAGCACCTACCAGGTGATTCATCAGGCCCTGCGTGCGATGTTCATGCCGTTGCAAGGGGCTACGACCCCTTAACCATATCACGCCCTTTGTCCGTGCAATATTTAACCACTCACACAATTATGATTGGAGATAATACTCCATTTAATAGAAATATTGCATGCCACAAGGGCGTGCAAAAGTTAAGAGGGCGTAGCTCCTTACGACGGTGTGTATGTATATCTATATATATATATATACAGAAGTATGCATGTATATATATATTAGAGATGAGCGGGTTCGGTTCTCGGAGAACCGAATTCCCCCAAACTCCACGTGTTTTACATGGGTCCGAGCCCGGCTCGGTTGTTCCCGCCTGACTCGGAAAACCCGAACGAGGCAAAACGTCATTATCCTGCTGTTGAATTCTCACGAGATTCGGATTCCATATAAAGTGCAGCGCGTCGCCGCCATTTTCACTCGTGCATTGTAGAGGGTACAGAGAGGACGTGTCAGTTCTCAGTGTCAGCTCTCAGTATCAGTGCTCAGTATCAGTGCTCATTGCTGCTCAGTAATACTAGTACAGTGTCTCTCTTGTGCTGCATCTTGCTGCTGTAGGGCGCTGTGGTAGTAGTGTCCTGTGACTGCATCGTTCATCATCATTCCAGTCACAGTGGTATCTGGGGGGTGACAATTACAGAGTGCTTTTGTGCTGCTCACTAATACTAGTACAGGGTCTCTCTTGTGCTGCATCATGCTGCTCAGTGTCAGTTCTCCGTAGTATCATCAGTGCAATGTATCATCAGTGCTCAGTATCACTGCTCATTGTCTTGTGGTGCTCAGTAATACTACATTACTAATACTAGTACACAGTGGCGTGCGGTGAGGTCAGTGGCTGGTGAGGCACTGCAGCCATAATGTCCGCCAGATCCTGCTGATTACCCCTACCGCCGCCGAGCCAATGCCCACTACTGCCTCTGAGCCAATGTCTGCTGCCACCGCCAATGGCTTACAAACTTGCCTACCATCAACTGACCCAGCCCTCCGCCACTAATTTGCATCTCAGTCCGATGCTGCCAATGCCCGCTGCCTGCCTGCTCATCATACTTGTGATATATTGTACATTTTTATAGAAAAATGAATAAAAATTAGTGTTTGGGAAGGGAGTGGGAGGAGGACATGAATTCAATTTTGTTGTCCAGGGCTTCCATTAACTTAATGGAGAAGGGCCTGAATGGGTTAAAAATTTTAAAAAAAAATGTGTGAGGTCCCCCCTCCTAAGCATAACCAGCCTCGGGCTCTTTGAGCCGGTCCTGGTTGTTTAAATACTGGGAAAAAATTGGACAGGGGTTCCCCGTATTTAGACAACCAGCACCGGGCTCTTAGACCGGTCCTGGTTCCAAAAATACGGGGGACAAAAGATGTAGGGGTCCCCCGTATTTTTAAAACCAGCACCGGGCTCCACTAGCCAGGGACATAATGCCACAGCCGGGGGACACATTTATGTAGGTCCCTGTGGCCGTGGCATTACCCCCCCCCAACTAGTCACCCCTGGCCGGGGTTCCCTGGAGGAGTGGGGACCCCTTAAATCAAGGGGTCTCCTCCCCTCCAGGCACCCAAGGGCTAGGGGAGAAGCCCGAGGCTGTCCCCAGCACCCCTGGGCGGTGGGTGCCGGGCTGATAGCCATAAGTGTGTAAAAAAAAGAATATTGTTTTTTGTTGTGGAGCTACAAGGCCCAGCAAGCCTCCCCCGCTTGCTGGTACTTGGAGAACCTCAAGTACCAGCATGTGGGGAAATAACGGGTCCGCTGGTACCTGTAGTTCTACAACAACAAAAATACCCAAATAAAAACACAACACACACACCGTGAAAGTAAAAATTTATTAAAACACACTTACACACTCACACATACTTACCTACATCCCACGCCGGTCACGTCCACTTGTCCAGTAGAATCCAATAGGTGGTTCCTGTAAAAATGAGAGAGAGATAACTTACCTACATCCCACGCCGGTCACGTCCACTTGTCCAGTAGAATCCAATAGGGGTACCTGTAAAAATTAAAATTATACTTACAAACGAAGTAATCCAAAGGAGGAGAGAGAGAGAGAGAGAGAGAGAGAGAGAGAGAGAGAGAGAAAGAAATGAATGATTATTATGTACTCGCTGACGCGAGAAGACGTTAGCACAGACAGGGGAGAGTGCTGCTGCCGGCTGGCCTGTAGCTTTGCCCCCAGTAGCTGTGCCCCTTGTGGCTGTGCCCCCAGTTGCTGTGCCCCCTGTAGCTGTGCCCCTTGTAGCAGTGCCCTGAGTAGTTGTGCCCCCTGTAGTTGTGCCCCCAGTAGTTGTGCCCCTTGTGGCTGTGCCCCCTGTAATTGTGCCCCTAGTAGCTGTGCCCCCAGTTGCTGTGCCCCCAGTTGCTGTGCCCCTTGTAGTTGTGCCCGCAGTTGCTGTGCCCCTTGTAGCTGTGTCCCCAGTTGCTGTGCCACCTGTAGCTGCGCCCCTTGTAGTTGTGCCCCCGTAGCTGCACCCCTGGTAGTTGTGCCCCCGTAGCTGCGCCCCTTGTAGTTGTGCCCCCAAAGCTGCGCCCCTTGTAGTTGTGCCCCCGTAGCTGCGCCCCTTGTAGTTGTGCCCCCGTAGCTGCGCCCCTTGTAGTTGTGCCCCCGTTGCTGCGCCCCTTGTAGTTGTGCCCCCGTAGCTGCGCCCCTGGTAGTTGTGCCCCTTGTAGTTGTGCCCCCGTAGCTGCGCCCCTTGTAGTTGTGCCCCCGTAGATGTGCCCCTTGTAGTTGTGCCCCCGTAGCTGCGCCCCTGGTAGTTGTGCCCCCGTAGCTGCGCCCCTGGTAGTTGTGCCCCCGTTGCTGCGCCCCTGGTAATTGTGCCCCCATAGCTGCGCCCCTGGTAGTTGTGCCCCCGTTGCTGCGCCCCTGGTAGTTGTGCCCCCGTAGCTGCGCCCCTTGTAGTTGTGCCCCCGTAGCTGCGCCCCTTGTAGTTGTGCCCCCAAAGCTGCGCCCCTTGTAGTTGTGCCCCCGTAGCTGCGCCCCTTGTAGTTGTGCCCCCGTAGCTGCGCCCCTTGTAGTTGTGCCCCCGTTGCTGCGCCCCTTGTAGTTGTGCCCCCGTAGCTGCACCCCTGGTAGTTGTGCCCCTTGTAGTTGTGCCCCCGTAGCTGCGCCCCTTGTAGTTGTGCCCCCGTAGCTGCGCCCCTGGTAGTTGTGCCCCCGTAGCTGCGCCCCTGGTAGTTGTGCCCCCGTAGCTGCGCCCCTGGTAGTTGTGCCCCCGTTGCTGCGGCCCTGGTAATTGTGCCCCCATAGCTGCGCCCCTGGTAGTTGTGCCCCCGTTGCTGCGCCCCTGGTAATTGTGCCCCCATAGCTGCGCCCCTGGTAGTTGTGCCCCCGTTGCTGCGCCCCTGGTAATTGTGCCCCCATAGCTGCGCCCCTGGTAGTTGTGTCCCCGTTGCTGCGCCCCTGGTAATTGTGCCCCCATAGCTGCGCCCCTGGTAGTTGTGCCCCCGTTGCTGCGGCCCTGGTAATTGTGCCCCCATAGCTGCGCCTCAATCACACACATATATAAAAAATAAAAAAAAACCATACTTACAGCTCCTGCAGTGCCGTCATCCGTCACCGGCCGCCGGCTCGTCTCTGCTGTACTATGGGAGAGACGTCATGACTCATGACGTCTCTCCCACTGTAGCTCAGACACTAGGGGTCAATTATGACCCCTGTTGTCAGTCAGTCAGCGGCACCGGCTGCAGCGGGCGCCCACACAGCCCACGGCGCCTGCTGCAGCCGGGAAGGGGGCTCGCTATTGATTGGATCCGCTGGGCCAATCACATCTGGGGCAGTGACAGGGGCGTGCATTCGTCGGGGCTGAATGCATGCCCCTGTCATTGCGGCACCAGTATAGGTGCCGCTTCCCTATACTTTCTCAATGGGCTTTCACAGCCCATTGCAGCGCCCCGCCCCCCGCTGCCCGGACTTTAATGATAGGTGCGGGAGGCACCTCTCCCGCTGCCTCCCAGCCCAACATTTTCACGGGGGGGGAGAGATTATGAAAATAATAAAAGAAGATATTTATCACAGACTCTGTTATAAATATCTTCTTTTTATTATTTTAATTATTATGACAGGGGAGGCACTGCCTCCCCTGCCTCTCCTGACTGCACGTCCCTGCTAGTACAGTGTCTTGTGCTGCATCATGCTGCTCAGTGTCAGTTCTCCGTAGTATCATCAGTGCAATGTATCATCAGTGCTCAGTATCACTGCTCATTGTCTTGTGGTGCTCAGTAATACTACATTAGTAATACTAGTACAGTGTCTTGTGCTAATCATGCTGCTGAGTGTCAGTTCTCCGTAGTATCATCAGTGCTCAGTATCAGTGCTCAGTATAATCAGTGTTCAGTATAATCATTGCTCAGTCTCATCAGTGCTCAATATCAGTGCTCAGTATCATCAGTGCTCAGTATCAGTGCTCAGCAGGGCCGGATTAACAATGGGGCGGATGGAGCTGCAGCTCCAGGCCCCCCCCATCACAATAGGCCCACAGCATCTGCTGTGCTGCTGCAGCAAGGAAATTTTTTCCCCTGCTACAGCAGCTTGCAAGTGACAGTCTGAAGCACCGCTCCCAACTGCGCGTAGATGTATTATTGATAGTAATAGTAGTTGGACTGACTGCGTCTGCTACTGCTGGCCGAACGGCTCAAAACGCCAGCAGTACACAGCCACACTTCGGCAGAGGATCTGGAAACTCGACAGGGGGCGTGGCTACACGGAGTCCAGGGGGGCGGAGCTACACAGGACTGTCTCAGGCTGCCTGCTGCTCACATGGCTGCTGCTGTGCTGTGAGAGGGAGAGTTGAAGCTGATGCACATGCAGGGCAGCCAGTGATAGTAAACTCTGCTGTAGTGTGTAAGGTAAGAGTGAGGGGGGGGGGGGGGGGGGGGGGGGAATTGTGTGTGTGTGAGCTTCTGTGACTGTGATTTCCATGTGAACTTCTATATGTGTGTGTGTCTTGTATGTGAGGTTCTGCAGGGAGTAGGATTTAATATAGCAAGGGTGAGAGAGTGCAGGTGCAGGGAGTGTGTGAGTGTAATATAGCGCAAGGGTAAGAGTGTGTGAGTGTAATAAAGTGCGGGAGCAGGGAGTGTGTGTGATACAGCGCGGGGAGCGGGAGTGTGTGAGCGTAATATAGCGCAAGGGTGAGAGAGTGCAGGTGCAGGGAGTGTGTGAGTGTAATATAGCGCAAGGGTAAGAGTGTGTGAGTGTAATAAAGTGCGGGAGCAGGGAGTGTGTGTGATACAGCGCGGGGAGCGGGAGTGTGTGAGCGTAATATAGCGCAAGGGTGAGAGAGTGCAGGTGTAGGGAGTGTGTGAGTGTAATATAGCGCAAGGGTAAGAGTGTGTGAGTGTAATAAAGTGCGGGAGCAGGGAGTGTGTGTGATACAGCGCGGGGAGCGGGAGTGTGTGAGCGTAATATAGCGCAAGGGTGAGAGAGTGCAGGTGTAGGGAGTGTGTGAGTGTAATATAGCGCAAGGGTAAGAGTGTGTGAGTGTAATAAAGTGCGGGAGCAGGGAGTGTGTGTGATACAGCGTGGGGAGCGGGAGTGTGTGAGCGTAATATAGCGCAAGGTGTGAGAGAGTGCAGGTGCAGGGAGTGTGTGAGTGTAATATAGCGCAAGGGTAAGAGTGTGTGAGTGTAATAAAGTGCGGGAGCAGGGAATGTGTGAGTGTGATACAGCGCGGGGGGCGGGAGTGAGTGACTGTAATAGAGTGCGGGGAGCGGGAGTGTGTGAGCGTAATATAGCGCAAGGGTGAGAGAGGGAGTGTGAGTGTAATAGATTGCGGGGACAAGGAATGTGTTAGTGTGATACAGCACTGGGGACAGGAGTGTGTGAGTGTAATAGAGTGCAGGGGTGGGAGTGTGTGAGTGATACAGCGCAGGGGGCGGGAGTGTGTGAGTGTAATAGAGTGCGGGGGCAGGAGTATGTGAGTATAATAGAGTGCAGGGGACAGGAGCGTGTGACTAATAGAGTGCAGGGGCAGGAGTATGTGAATATAATAGAATGCAGGGGACAGGAGCATGTGACTAATAGAGTGCGGGGGCAGGAGTATGTGAGTATAATAGAGTGCGGGGGACGGGAATGTGTGACTGTAATAGAGTGCGGGGGCAGGAGTAAGTGAGTGTAATAGAGTGCAGGAGGCAGAGAGTGTGTGAGTGATACAGCGCGGGGGGCGGGAGTGTGTGAGTGTAATAGAGTGCAGGGGCGGGAGTGAGTGAGTGTAATAGAGTGGGGGGGCAGAGAGTGTGGGAGTATGATACCGCGCTGGGGGCGGGAGTGTGTGAGTGTAATAGAGTGCAGGTGGCAGGGAATGTGTGAGTGTTATACAGCACAGGGGGCGGGAGTGTGTGAGTGTAATAGAGTGCAAGGTGCGGGAGTGTGTGAGTGTAATAGAGTGCGGGGGGCAGAGAGTGTGCGAGTGTGATACAGCGCGGGGCGGGAGTGTGTGAGTGTAATAGAGTGCAGGGGGTGGGAGTGTGTGAGTGTAGTAGAGTGCGGGGGTGGGAGTGTGATACAGCATGGGGGGCGGGAGTGTGAGTGTAATAGAGTGCAGGGGTGGGAGTGTGTGGGTGTATTAGAGTGCGGGGGGTGGGAGTGTGTGAGTGTAGTAGAGTGCAAGGTGCGGGAGTGTGTGAGTGTAATAGAGTGCAGGTGCGGGAGTATGAGTGTAATAGAGTGCGGGGGGCAGAGAGTGTGCGAGTGTGATACAGCGCGGGGCGGGAGTGTGTGAGTGTAATAGAGTGCAGGGGGTGGGAGTGTGTGAGTGTAGTAGAGTGCGGGGGTGGGAGTGTGATACAGCATGGGGGGCGGGAGTGTGAGTGTAATAGAGTGCAGGGGTGGGAGTGTGTGGGTGTATTAGAGTGCAGGGTGGGAATGTGATACAGCGTGGGGGGTGGGAGTGTAATAGAGTGGAGGGGCGGGAGTGTATGAGTGTAATAGAGTGCAGGGGCAGGAGTTTAAGGGGCAGACTAGATGGGCCAAGTGATTCTTATCTGCCTTCAAATTCTATGTTTCTATGAGTGTATGAGTGTAATAGAGTGTAGGGGCGGGAGTGTGTGAGTGTGATACAGCGTGGGGGGCGGGAATGTGTGATTGTAATAGAGTGCAGGGGGCAGGGAGTGTGTGAGTGTGATACAGCGCTGGGGGCGGGAGTGTGTGAGTGTAATGGAGTGCAGGGGGCGGGAGTGTGTGAGTGTTATAGAGTGCAGGGGGGAAGGAGTGTGTGAGTGTGATACAGCGCAGGCCGCGAGGGGTGGGAGTGTGGGGCCAATGTGTTTTTCCTACTGAGGCCATTAATTTTTTTTCCGCCCCTTTGGGGTCCAGTGTGTTTTATTTTACCTGTAGGGGCCAGTATTTTTATTTGTATTTTTCTGGCGGTGCCAATGTGTCTTAAGAATGATGACTAGCTCAGTGGTATAAATATGAAGTCCAGTTTTCCCATAACTGTTCGGCGATTTCTCAAGGTGATATAAAATTGAAAAGTGGTTATATCGTTCATGTATCGGTGCCCTGTTAGTGGAAAACCGTCTGCATGTGTTCACCGTTTGATGCGGTGACATTACAGGTAGCCTTCCACCCTTACTGATGAGACTGCAGGAGGAGTAAATCTTGCTTTAAATAACAATTCATATATATATGTAGTTATATAAGCATGTATTTTAAACAGAAATTAGGATCAAGAACTCGCTTTTATAAAACGAGGGTCTCGGGAGATGCGCTCTATGTACAGCCAATCACTGCGTGCCTGTGACTGCGGCCAATCTCTATCACCCCATATCTAGCCACTGCCAGCGTATGGCTGCTGAGACCTTAGCACCCCACAGTACATGTAAGGGCTGGATAAAGAAAACATTTGTGTATACTAAACACTGATTGGGGGAGGGAGCAAACCGAGTGTGCTGCCTGTAGTGTTTTATATATTGTTTGTGGGCCCTTATTTGTGTATTGCCAGTCCACTTCAATAAAAATCAAAGCCCGCTCCCCTGTCCCCCAAAAAATAGTTTGTGTGTGTAGCACCAGAATATAATATACAGATAGTTCTCTCATTTTGCATTATACATTTTAGCACCATTAAAACGGGATCTGGTCAGGATCCCTGTGGTCGGAATCCCGGCATTCGAAATACAGACGCCAGAATCCCGACATTACTCAGAGTGCTGGAGCCGGGATCCCGACATTGATCACTACCCGGCGTCGGAATCCCGAACAATGATTACAGAGACCACCAGAGATAAGCAGCGGTGGGGGGATGGGAGGTGGGTAGTTAGGTTTAGTCTGCGAGGGGGGGGATTTGAGGTTAGGGTCAGGCTGCGGGGAGGGGGGGCTAGGGTTAGGCACCCCCGGGGATGGTTAGGGTTAGGCTGCGGTGGTGATGGGGTGTTTAGGTTTAGGGTACGGGAAAGGTGGGTTAGGGTTAGGGGGTAAGCTTAGTTAAATAGTTCATGTCGGTATTTTCAACATCGGGATGCCTATGTCGGTATTTTGACAGCCAGCTTGCCAACCATCGGGATCCTGATACCAACCCCATTAAAACATATATAATAACCCAAAAATTGGGCCTGATTCTGAGTCAAACTCAGGCACATCTGTGTGTGCATCTTTTGCCGCTGTAGTGTGCGCGACTTTATGCTGATCTTAAAACACAAACGTCAAAACCTGCACCTGCCCCATGCTATGTGCAGATCTCTGACAGACTACTGCCTCCAATGTTAGCGATTAATCATCTGATTTCGCTACAACTGCAGTGACACTCCTATAACATGTCCATAAGATGGTGCGTCTCCGTGTGTCTTATGCCATTCCTCAGTCAGGAGCCCCTAATACATTATACTGTAGCTATGTATTGGATATTAGCAATTTGGGTTTGAATCTAATCTATCTATCTATCTATCTATCTATCTATCTATCTATCTATCTATCTATCTATCTATCTATCTATCTATCTATCTATCTATCTATCTATCTCACTCACTATATGCTGGGTCACCTCAGTTTTCCCTGTTCTGCTCTTGTCCAGGCGACACCCTCCATCCAACCCCACCATTCCTTCTCAGTATAACTACTTATTACAAAAGTAAACTTTTTTTTTACATATAGAAAGATTTCACATTCATGACATCGCTGAGCGACCTGTAACTTCTTTCGTTGAGAGATTTCATATTTATGTCATCACTAAGCGCACCATTTTCTATATTACAGTCACGTTAACAAGAGATGTTTTCCTTAGTCATTTTTAGATTGTCACATTACACTGTTGATATAATTGAAGAAGTGAGGGAGACTGAGGTTTTTCAAGGTAGTTGCTAGTCACACCTCCTGTGCAGACCACACCCTCACAACATCAACCACACCCCTAACATTACTAGTCACACACCCATGGTGTTTTCACATCCCCTGCCGTGGCATAAAATAGGCCCTTCTTAAATTTCAGCTCCAGGCCCATATGGACCTTAATCTGGCACTGGTGCTCAGTATCATCAGTGCCCAGTATAATCAGTGCTCAGTATCATTAGTGCTCAGTATCAGTGCTCAGTATCATCAGTGCTCAGTATAATTAGTGCTCACTATCACCAGTGCTCAGTATCAGTGCTCAGTATAATCAGTGCTTAGTATCATCAGTGCTCAGTATAATCAGTGCTTAGTATCATCAGTGCTCAGTATAATTAGTGCTCACTATCACCAGTGCTCAGTATCAGTGCTCAGTATAATCAGTGCTTAGTATCATCAGTGCTCAGTATAATCAGTGCTCAGTGTCTTGTGGTGCTTAGTATTACTACATTACTAATACCAGTACAGTGTCTTGTGCTACATCTTGCTGCTGTAAGGTGCTGTGGTAGTGTCCTGTCACTGTGCATAGGTCATCATCATTCCAGTCACAGTGGTATCTGGTATCTATCTAGTGGTATCTAATTCCAGACATTACTGCCGTCTAATTCCAGATATATTACTGGCATATAATTCCACACATTAAAAAATGGAGAACAAAAATGTGGAGGGTAAAATAGGGAAAGATCAAGATCCACTTCCACCTAGTGCTGAAGCTGCTGCCACTAGTCATGGCAGAGATGATGAAATGCCATCAACGTCGTCTGCCAAGGCCGATGCCCAATGTCATAGTAGAGAGCATGTAAAATCCAAAAAGCAAAAATTCAGTAAAATGACCCAAAAATCTAAATTAAAAGCGTCTGAGGAGAAGCGTAAACTTGCCAATGTGCCATTTACGACACGAAGTGGCAAGGAACGGCTGAGGCCCTCTCCTATGTTCCTCATGACTAGTGGGTCAGCTTCACATGAGGATGGAAGCACTCATCCTCCCGCTAGAAAAATGAAAAGAGTTAAGATGGCAAAAGCACAGCAAAGAACTGTGCGTTCTTCTAAATCACAAATCCCCAAGGAGAGTCCAATTGTGTCGGTTGCGATGCCTGACCTTCCCAACACTGGATGGGAAGAGGTGGTTCCTTCTACCATTTGCACGCCCCCTGCAAGTGATGGAAGGAGCACCCGCAGTCCAGTTCCTGATATTCAAATTGAAGATGTCACTGTTGAAGTACACCAGGATGAGGATATGGGTGTTGCTGGCACTGAGGAGGAAATTGACAAGGAGGATTCTGATGGTGAGGGGGTTTGTTTAAGTCAGGCACCCGGGGAGACACCTGTTGTCCGTGGGAAGAATATGGCCGTTGACATGCCTGGTCAAAATACAAAAAAAATCACCTCATCGGTGTGGAATTATTTTAACAGAAATACTGACAACAGGTGTCAAGCCGTGTGTTGCCTTTGTCAAGCTGTAATAAGTAGGGGTAAGGACGTTAACCACCTCGGAACATCCTCCCTTATACGTCACCTGGAGCGCATTCATCAGAAGTCAGTGACAAGTTCAAAAACTTTGGGTGACAGCAGAAACAGTCCACTGACAACTAAATCCCTTCTTCCTCTTGTACCCAAGCTCCTGCAAACCACACCACCAACTCCCTCAATGTCAATTTCCTCCTTAGACAGGAACGCCAATAGTCCTGCAGGCCATGTCACTGGCAAGTCTGACAAATCCTCTCCTAACTGGGATTCCTCCGATGGATCCTTGAGTGTAATGCCTACTGCTGCTGTTGCTGCTGCTGTTGTTGCTGCTGGGAATCGATCGTCATCCCAGAGGGGAAGTCGGAAGACCACTTGTACTACTTCCAGTAAGCAATTGACTCTCTAACAGTCCTTTGCGAGGAAGATGAAATATCACAGCAGTCATCCTGTTGCAAAGCGTTGACAACTATGTTGGTGTTAGACGTGCGTCCGGTATCCACCGTTAGTTCACAGGGACTTAGAGAATTGTTTGAGGTACTGTGTCCCCGGTACCAAATCCCATCTAGGTTCCACTTCTCTAGGCAGTCGATACCAAGAATGTACACAGACATCAGAAAAAGTGTCCTCAGTGTCCTAAAAAATGCAGTTGTATCCACTGTCCACTTAACCATGGACATGTGGACAGGTGGAACAGGGCAGACTAAGGACTATATGACTGTGACAGCCCACTAGGTAGATGTATTGCCTCCTGCAGCAATAACAGCGGCAGCACCAGTAGCAGCATCTCGCAAATGCCAACTCTTTCCTAGGCAGGCTACACTTTGTATCGCAGAATGGCTTACCCCAATTGGACTCTCCTGGGTATTTGTGACATCGGACAACGCCACCAATATTGTGCGGGCATTACATGTGGGCAAATTCCAGCACTTCCCATGTTTTGCACATATAATTAATTTGGTGGTGCATAATTTTTTGAAAAACAACGGGCGTGCAGGAGATGCTGTCGGTGGGCCGAAAAATTGCGGGCCACTTTCGGCATTCAGCCACCGCGTGCCGAAGACTGGAGTGCCAGCAAACACTCATGAACATGCCCTGCCATCATCTGAAGCAAGAGGTGGTAACGAGGTGAAATACAACACTCTGTATGCTTCAGAGGATGGAGGAGCAGCAAAAGGCCATTCAAGCCTATACACCTGCCTACAATATAGGCAAAGGAGGGGGAATGCACCTGACTCAAGCGCAGTGGAGAATGATTTCTATGTTGTGCAAGGTTCTCCAACCCTTTGAACTTGCCACACATGAAGTCAGTTCAGACACTGCCAGCCTAAGTCAGGTCATTCCCCTCATCAGGCTTTTGCAGAAGCAGCTGGAGAGATTGAAGGAGGAGCTAAAACGGAGCGATTCCGCTAGGCATGTGGGACTTGTGGATGGAGCCCTTCATTCGCTTAACCAGGATTCATGGGTGGTCAATCTGTTGAAATCAGAGCACTACATTTTGGCCACCGTGTTCGATCCTAGGTTTAAAGCCTACGTTGTATCTCTCTTTCTGGCAGACACAAGTCTGCAGATGTTCAAAGACCTGCTGGTGAGACAATTGTCAAGTCAAGCGAAATGTGACCCGCCAACAGCTCCTCCTTCATTTTCTACCACCACTGGAGCTTCCAGGAAAAGAATAAAATTTCCGAAACCACCCACTGGCGGTGATGCAATGCAGTCAGGAGCAAGTGCTGACATCTGGTCCAGACTGAAGAACCTGCCAACGATTACTGACATGTCGTCTACTGTCACTGCATATGATTCTGTCACCATTGAAAGAATGGTGGAGGATTATATGAGTGGCAGCATCACTGTAGGCATGTCAGACAGTCCGTACGTATACTGGCAGGATAAAGAGGCAATTTGGAGGCCCTTGCACAAACTGGCTTTATTTTACTTAAGTTGCCCCCCCTCCAGTGTGTACTCCGAAAGAGTCTTTAGTGCAGCCGGTCACCTTGTCAGCGATCGGCGTAGGAGGTTACTTCCACAAAATGTGGAGAAGATGATGTTCATCAAAATGAATTATAAATTCCTCCGTGGAGACATGTACCAGCAATTGCCTCCAGAAAGTACACAGGGACCTATGACGGTGGATTCCAGTGGGGACGAATTATTACTCTGTGAGGAGGAGGATGTACACAGTGAAAGGGGTGAGGAATCAGAGAATGAGGATGAGGTGGACATCTTGCCTCTGTAGAGCCAGTTTGTGGAAGGAGAGATTTATTGCTTCTTTTTTGGTGGGGGCCCAAACCAACCAGTCATTTCAGCCACAGTCGTGTGGCAGACCCTGTCGCTGAAATGATGGGTTCATTAAAGTGTGCATGTCCTGTTTATACAACATAAGGGTGGGTGGGAGGGCCCAAGGACAATTCCATCTTGCACCTCTTTTTTCTTTAATTTTTCTTTGCATCATGTGCTGTTTGGGGACAATTTTTTTGAAGTGCCATCCTGTCTGACACTGCAGTGCCACTCCTAGATGGGCCAGGTGTTTGTGTCGCCCACTTGGGTCGCTAAGCTTAGTCATCCAGCTACCTCGGTGCAAATTTTAGGACTAATAATAATATTGTGAGGTGTTCATAATAGACTGAAAATGAGTGGAAATTATGGTTATTGAGGTTAATAACACTGTAGGATCAAAATTACCCCCAAATTCTGTGATTTAAGCTGTTTTTGAGGGTTTTTTAAAAAAAACACCCGAATCCAAAACGCATCCGAATCCAAAACACGACCGCGGAACCGAATCCAAAACCAAAACACAAAACACGAAAAATGCCCGCTGCACATATCCTATCTCCTATATAATGGCCCTGTGATTCTGTGCCTGGGTTTCTAACGCTGGGCGTGGCTAGGAGCTCTCATTGGGTTAGTGGCAGGTCTATCACACCCAGCCCACAGCTGATTGGGCGAGAAACGCCCTCCCACACAGGTTACATCCAATGGGAGGCTCTGCCCTTTGCCTTCTGTGTTTTCACAGAGCAGGATTAGCAATGGGACTGATGGAGCTGCAGCTCCAGCCCCACACCCCAAAATAGGCCCACTGCATCTGCAGCAACATACCCTCCAACAATTTACACATAAACATTGATGTAAATTTGAAAAGGGGCGTGACCACGGGTACAGCGGCGCGTGACCACGCCCCTTTTCCTATACTTTCAATGGAAGCTTGGAGAGTCAAAAAACGGTACAGACAATAAAAAAAAGGGACTGTACCTGCCAAAAAGGTGCAGCTGGAGGGTATGCCACTGCATCTGCAGCAAGTCTCTGTGCTGTAGATAGGGGAAAAAAACAATCCTTTTACTGCAGCGTCTTATGGGGGTCATTCCAACTTGTTCGCTAGCTGCATTCGTTCGCTGTGCAGCGATCAGGCAAAAACTCGGCACTTCTGTGCATGCGTATGCAGCGCAATGCGCATGTGCGGCTTACTATTACAACAAACGATGTCGTTTTACACAGGGTCTAGCGATTATGCTTTTCAGTCGCATAGGCAGCCGCAGAGTGATTGACAGGAAGAGGGCATTTCTGGGTGTCAAATTACCGTTTTCAGGGAGTGTTCAGAAAAACGCAGGCGTGGCTGGGCGAACGCAGGCCGTGTTCATGTCGTCAAATCAGGAACTGAATGGTCTGAAGTGATCGCAAGCGCCGAGTAGGTCTGAAGCTACTTTGAAACTGCACAAAAATGTTTTGTACCCGCCCTCTGATCCCTTCGTTCCCACTTCTGCTAAGCTAAAATACACTCCCACTGGGCGGTGGCATAGCATTTGCACGGCTGCTAAAAACTGCTAGCGAGCGATCAACTCGGAATGACCACCAATGTCTTGCTGCCAGTCCACCTGCCCCCTCCGGCATCAACAATCCCCACTCCCTAGCCGCGCCGCAGGTGGAACAAAAGCTGCTGCGGGCACCGGCATAGATGTGTATGAAAGCGGCACAGCGGAAGGCCTCCCTTCACCGCATACTCTCTGAGCCCCGGAGCCTGCTCTGCATGTGATGTCACAGAAGTGCTTCCCCAACCCAGCCGCTCCCAGATCCCCAGAGGCCCTGACTCTGCAACACAGCACCTGGCCTGCCGGCCTGGAAGCCCCGAGATGGTTAATATAGCGGATAGAGAGGGTGATATCGCGGAGGGTAATGTATGGACGCTGAATCAATGTAAGGTGACAGTGCTGTGCAGTGGGTGTGCAGTTTGGGCCGGTGCTAGAGTGTTCGGCACCCCCCTGCAAATTATAAATTTGCACCCTCGCATACTTTACAAACGCACAGCGCACATAATGACCCCTGTAGTAGAGACACTTACACATGTAATGCCCCCTGTACCAGAGACGCTTACACATGTAATGCCCTCTGTACCAGTGACGCTTACACATGTCACGCCCCCCGTACCAGTGATGCTTACACAAGTAACACCCCCTGTAGCAGTGACAATTACACACATAATGCCTGCTGTAGCAGTGACGCTTACACACGTAACGCCCTCTGTACCAGTGCCGCTTAAACACGTAACACCCCCTGTAGCAGTGTCGCTTACACACGTAACACCCCCTGTAGCAGTGCCGCTTAGACACGTAAGGCCCCCTGTACCAGTGCCACTTACACACATAACGCCTCCTCTAAAAGTGACGCTTACACACGTAACGCCCCCTGTACCAGTGACGCTTACACACGTAACGCCCCCTGTACCAGTGACGCTTACATACGTAACGCCCCCTGTACCAGTGACACTTACACACGTAATGCCCCCTCTCCCAGTACTGTACCAGTGCCCTCTGTACCAGTGCCACTTAGACACGTAAGGCCCCCTGTACCAGTGACGCTTACACACATAACTCCCCCCTGTACCAGTGACGCTTACACACGTAACGCCCTCTGTACCAGTGCCGCTTACACACGTAACACCCCCTGTAGCAGTACTGCTTACACACGTAACGCCCCCTGTACCAGTGACGCTTACACACATAACACCCCCTGTAGCAGTGCCGCTTACACACATAACTCCCCCCTGTACCAGTGACGCTTACACACGTAACTCCCTCTGTACCAGTGCCGCTTACACACGTAACACCCCCTGTAACAGTACTGCTTACACACGTAACGCCCCCTGTACCAGTAACACTTACACACATTATGCAGCAGTCACACACACACACACACACACACACACACACACACCAGACACATATATACAAATACACACACATACATACTGTACATACATTACACATACACAGTCACACATATATACAGTATACACAAACACTGTATACACACACACACACACACACACACACACACACACACTCTCTTTCCAGACACTTATCTAATGAAGTCTGGCTGGCTGAAGCTGTAGCAGCTCATCCTCCTGCTACAGCATGGTCCCGTGTAGCTCCGCCCCTTACTCCCATCTAGCTCTGCCCACTGTGGCTCCCTCCCGGCCACTGAATGTCACACAGGGGAGGGGAGGGGGGAGAAGAGGTTTTGTGCTGGCGGTGCCGAGGGGGAGAAACGTTTTTGTGCTACCGATGCCGCTGCATGTGTGACAGTGTGGTAACCACGTTTGGGGATACTCCTAGCAGCCCCCCTTTAGAGCCATAACTGCAGCCAGCGCTGCCTAGGGACCCTTTTTTGTTGTCATTTTTGTTGCTGGCACTGATAGGGTTAAAATTCCCTACCTAGTGCCTGTAAATAGTTAGGGCACTGGGACCCAGGACAGCCCGCCGGATCCAGGAGAGCGAGAACCTCTGGAGACTCAGGGATTGGAGGAGGAAAAGGCACCAAGGAAGGGGGAGGAGATGGTTAAAAAGGAGAGGAAAAGGTGGCATCGGGGTCCGTGGCGTGGCTGCGCAGAGAGGGGAACCGCCAGCCACCGCTGCAGTGTGAAGGGAGAAGCCGCCAACGGAGCCGGAGAGAGAGAGACGCTGCCGTGCAGGGAGCCCCGTGGCTGCTGACAAAGCCGCCGGCAGAGACCCACCGCGTGTGAGCAGTGAGCCGCGGCTACCCGCCGCTTAGCAAAGGAGAGACAGAGCCGCGTCGCTGCAGGACGGAGCCGCCAGCCGCTCGCCGTTGCCTTGAAAACAGCTGCAGGGGAAAGATGCCTCTGAGCTGCAGGGACCCACAGGAGAGGGGAACTACCCGAGGAGGATGCCCAGCAGGGTGTCCGCCGCCACCAGCCTCCACCGATCAGACAGCCGTCACCCAGGAGGAACTTACCCAACAACCGCCAGCGGCATCCACCAGACCGCAGGTACTCCCTTCTGTTATGAACCACAGGTAGTGGTTCATTCCTATTTTATGTTTATAGTTCTCTTGCAGGCCAGGATTTCCCTTTGCTCTGGTTTACAAGATTATTGTTTGCTGTCAGTGGTGAGTCTGTGTAATTGCAGTCTGTTCCCATGTGTTCAGCCTCACCTGGCTGCTAATTGCATCTTGTCAGTTTGGAGTCATGCAACAGGGCAGCTGCATGACATAATTAATTAGGCCTCTCTGTTATATGCTGGCTGAGTGCAATTCACAGACGCTGGTGATATTTCTAGGTTTCCAGTCTTCCAGAGTGCTTGAGTTCTGAGCTTGTTCCTGCCAGTTCCTGAGCTCCTGTCTAGCAGTGTCTGTCTAGCTGCTTCCTGTGTCGATTCCTGTGTCAGTCCCTGTGTCGATTCCTGTGTCTGAGCCCGTGTCCTGCCGTGAAGCGTTCCTATCCTGAAGTCCTGTGGCTTTGCCTATGCCTGGTCGAGTTTCTGGCTTCTTGGTGTCCACCGGTCTGTCGTTTGGGATTCTGCCTGTCCTCCAGTTCTGAGAGTCTGTGTCGGCAGCATTGGGGGTTCCTGTCCGTTTGCCAGTATTTGTACCGGTTCCGTGAGTAGCGGCTTTGCCGCGTCCGTCGGCCTAGGCCGCTGTATTCCTTGGTTGTATCTGTCACTGGTGTTTTGCAGAGGGTTCTGCTTATGCTGTCACCGCCGGTACACAAAAGTATTGTGTCGGCGTGTGGTCAGCATTTCCTTTGTTGTTCTTTTCCTTTGGCGGCAAGCCGCACATACATTTAGTTTTAGGCTAGTTAGTAGCCCCTGGCTTTGGTTGTTTCAGTTAGAGGGCCCCTTGTTATTACCCTGTCTCAGTTCACGCTTTGTCTCTCTTTAAGACCTGAGGGGGCATCGGAGTTGGGCAGACCTAATCCGCCCTTCAAACGCGGCTGCCATGGGCCCAAGAAACCATAGTCCTGCAAGCGTGAATTGACAACACGGGTAAAACAACGGAGGTAGGGTGCCAGGGGCTATTCCCGTTCCATTTCTCCAAATTCAGTATTACGTCCTGGTGCTCTGGACTCACTTCATAACATCTCCCTTGTTCTGAGCAGGAACCTAACACCTTCTCCCCAGTTCAGCTGTCACATAGACTGGAGAGGTTGTGGCTGTAGACACAAACACCCAACCTCAGGGGGATATGAATAGGGTTATGTATAGTGGGGACATTGTACCAAGATTGGCCTACTACATATAATGGGGGACGCCACTGCTCACGAATATTTAACATCAAGCCTCCCAGAGTAAGCGAGGAAGTAGTCTGTGACCGATTAAAACATTTAAAGATTAATAAGTCACCAGGTCCCGATGGTATTCACCCAAGGGTTCTAATGGAGCTTCACTCTGAACTTGCAAAACCGCTATTTTTGATCTTTAAGGATTCAGTAATATCAGGTATGGTTCCCAAAGACTGGCGTATAGCGGAAGTAGTGCCTATATTCAAAAAGGGAAGTAAAGCTGAACCAGGTAATTATAGACCAGTTAGTCTTACATCTATAGTGGGGAAAGTATTGGAAGGTATTCTAAGAGATAGTATTCAGAAGTTCCTTGAAGTCCATAAGGTAATTAAAAGGAATCAACATGGGTTTATGAAGGACAGATCCTGTCAAACCAACTTACTTGGCTTTTATGAAACAGTAAGCGCAAACCTAGATCAGGGTAAAGAGGTGGATGTAATCTTTTTAGATTTTGCCAAAGCATTCAACACTGTACCACACATGAGACTTATCTACAAGCTACAAGAATCAGGGCTATGAAGCACAATATGCACTTGGGTCAAAAACTGGTTAAATAATAAGAAGCAGCGCGTTGTGGTTAATGGATCTTTTTCAACTTGGACTGAAGTGCTAAGTGGTGTGCCGCAAGGCTCAGTATTAGGACCGCTATTGTTCAATATTTTCATTAACGACCTAACAGAAGGTCTAGAGAGCATGGTGTCAATTTTTGCAGATGATACCAAATTGTGTAAAGTTATAAATGCGGAGGGGGATGCTGAGTCGCTTCAGAACGACTTAGTTAAACTAGAAGCTTGGGCAGCGAAATGGAGAATGCGCTTCAATACAGACAAGTGTAAGGTAATGCACTGTGGTAACAAGAACAAAAATAACACCTACCTACTAAATGGGGTAAAATTAGGGGATTCTGTACTGGAAAAGGACTTAGGTGTCCTCATAGATAGCAAACTAAGCAGTAGTACCAAAAGTAGTACTGCAGCAAAGAAGGCTAATAAGATATTAGCATGCATAAAACGGGGAATTGATGCTAGGTACGAGAGTATTATACTCCCATTATATAAATCACTTGTGAGGCCACACCTTGAATACTGTGTACAATTCTGGGCACCTTACTACAAAAAGGATATCCTGGAGCTAGAAAAGGTTCAAAGGCGGGCGACCAAACTAATTTAGGGTATGGAGACGCTGGAATACGAGGAAAGGCTTGCAAGACTAGGCATGTTTACACTGGAAAAGAGGAGATTAAGAGGGGACATGATCAACATTTACAAATATATAAGGGGACAATGGGGGTCATTCCGAGTTGTTCGCTCGCAAGCTGCTTTTAGCAGCTTTGCACACGCTAAGCCGCCGCCTACTGGGAGTGAATCTTAGCTTATCAAAATTGCGAACGAAAGATTCGCAATATTGCGAAAAGACTTCTCTGTGCAGTTTTTGAGTAGCTCGAGACTTACTCTTCCAGTGCGATCAGTTCAGTGCTTGTCGTTCCTGGTTTGACGTCACAAACACACCCAGCGTTCGCCCAGACACTCCTCCGTTTCTCCAGCCACTCCCGCATTTTTCCCAGAAACGGTAGCATTTTTTCACACACACCCATAAAACGGCCAGTTTCCGCCCAGAAACACCCACTTCCTGTCAATCACATTACGATCACCAGAACGAAGAAAAAACCTTGTAATGCCGTGAGTAAAATACCTAACTGCATAGCAAATTTACTTGGCGCAGTCGCACTGCGGACATTGCGCATGCGCATTAGCGACTAATCGCTCCGTTGCAAGAAAAAAATAACGAGCGAACAACTCGGTATGACCCCCAATATACAGATCTTGCGCAGGACCTGTTTTTGGTTAGATCAACACAGAGAACTCGTGGACACTCGCTCAGGTTAGAGGAAAGGAGATTCCGCACAATACGGCGAAAAGGTTTTTTACGGTAAGGACAATACATGTTTGGAATTCCCTGCCTGAGGGAGTTGTAATGGCCAACTCAGTCAACACCTTTAAGAATGGGTTAGATAAATTCCTAGTGGTTAAGGATATCCAGGGTTACGGGGCATAGTCACGCACTATGGTTATTATAAAAAAAGGGGTAAAACGTAACGGCAGTCATCAACTTCAGTCAAAATTTTATACAAAATAATCGTGCATAGGAGACCACAAATAGGTTGAACTGGATGGACAATTGTCTTTTTTCAACCTTAGATACTATGTAATGTACCGCACCCTACCAGAGCTGTGGTGACCCACTAGTTAACCCTGTGAAGTTTTGTATTAAAGTTGACTTACTTTTCCATGGATACAAATACGGATAGTACTGTACCCATTGCTGCTGCGTTATATAACCAACAGTTAGTATCGCACACCCTCCTACAAGTGCTTATCTTATGTCCACTGACGTCCCCTCTGGAGTTTACTTTTGGAGTGCAAGTACTCTGTTAAAGGGACACCGACAGCAAACGCCCACTGGGCGCAGGAACTGAACATTAGTGCCCGGCGTGTAGCGCCATCCTATGGATACTTTAAGAAGTGCAACAGAATTACTGTCAGGACATTCCTTACTCTAAGATATCATTACATACCAAATGATTGCTATTGCATGTAACAATATGTGATCGTTTGCAGAGTTATTGTCATGCCTTTTGAAATACATAAGCTGTAATCACTGTTGTAGACAGGGAAATAAATATGGTATTGAGATGATGTTTAAGATATGCATTTGCTCCAAGTGAGAACGGAGTTATAGCGGTGACTGATATCTTCAGCGCGATAAATGGTTGTCACCATCCCCCCTGCGTAGTGGTTCTTGAGCATATTGTGTTTGGGTTGTCTTCCCGGGGTTTTCCTGGTCCTTCTGCCGCAGCGTCACAGGTGACGGGAAGTATAGTCGCTGGTCTCGACATCGTTGAAGAGTGGATTCGGCTGACCACGAGAACGACAGAGCTTCAGGTACGAACCCACTTTATAGCGATATTACACTTGGCGTCACGAACAGGATCGTGTCAAGATGTCGAGCCCGGACATTCCTGAGTCGTCCTCGGGACAGGGACAACCACCTGCGGCACCCAGAAATCCGACAGGACAACAGCATCACCTATCACCATGCCATATTACTTTGGAGCCCCATGGTTGCCGACATACGCAGGAAAACAAGTCCCTGGCTCAAGTACTTTCAAGGCATTCAGAGACAAAATGCTCGCCATGTTTCGCTTATATACGCTCACGGAAGAACAAAAAGTAGAGATCCTGAAGGGACAATTAACAGGCCCAGCGCTGAGAGAAGTAGAAGCACGGGAGGATAATGAGAAGAAAAGTGCAGATTGCATACTCCAGAAATTAAGGAACATATTCGAATGCAAAACGGTAGCAAAACTAAAAAGCCGTCTGTACGCAAGGAAGCAACGACCAGGTGAATCTCTACGAGAATTTGCACTAGGCCTACAGGAAGCCTTGAGGGCTGTACGAGCACTGGACCCACTAGATGTCGGACTGACTGATGACACCCTAATTAATCTATTTATTGAGGGAGTGCAAGGCGAAGCAGTTTGGTCACAATTACGAATGTGGAGACGCCAAAAGCAAGACAGTTCGTTCTCTGCGTTTAAAGAAGATGTTCTACAGATATTAGGATTGAATCAGGGCGACGGGACTGAAGACGACAAGGCGCCAAGGAAAGTGGATGAAGAAAGCCTCCAGAGCATCCCTCCGTACAAAAATATAGATGCCACCACCCGAGCGGGGGCGGTCCTTCAGCAGGCACAGGCCCCACCAGTGCCAGACCCTATCAAAGCCCTGAATCGACAGATTTCAGAAGTGACGCTCAGCCTCTCCCGGTTGAGCCAGAGGCTGGAAGAACTCGGCAAAGAACCAAGTGGAAGCCGATGCAGAGAATGGCGTCAGGAACGTGGTGGAAAAAGCCACCCTCGATGGGAAGTCACGAGAGAGTCAGGCCGACGGCCTACCGATCGGTTTGACCCACAGGGTCGACCGATTTATAGGGGATGTCACCAGAGTGGACACATCGAACGGAACTGCCCGCTTGACCCTTTAAACGGTGGGGACCCCGAGGCGAGGGACCGACCCTCAGGAGGAGAACCACTGACAGGTCCACCGTCATGGGATTGGTGGCCCCAGTATGTAGGAGAGTGCCCCCACCTGAACATCTGCATCAATGGGATTGAGATACCGCCTCGCTTGGATACGGGCTCACAAGTCATTACAATCCAACTCACGGAGTTCCTTCAATACTGGGACGAAGCCACCATTGTGTCCCCACCCACTACGTGGCTCCACCTGCTAGCCAGCAATGGACAACCCATCGCCTTCCAAGGCTACTGGGAAGCTGATGTGGAAGTAGGAAACGCCGTCTTGACCAGCCAATGATACCTCATCACCACCGTGCCCAGCGCGCACTTGCCACCCGTGATCCTGGGCATGAACATTCTGAGGAACTGTCCAGAGGAATTAGTAGAAGCCCTACGACACGAGATGAAGACCGCGGCCCCTAAGGAATGGAAGGCCCTGCAACAGACCGTCAAAATGCTAGAGGGCCAAAGGAAGTTCGTTAATGGTCATGGTGAGATTGGAAAGGCCCGAATCATCGACTGCCAACCTGTTCTGCTGGGACCGAACTCCGAGCAAGTGGTGTGGTGCAAAACAAGAATTGGTCCGGGGAGAAGAGACTATGAGGCTCTGGTGGAACCCTGTGACTGGGATGGACAACAGCTGTTCGCTGTGGCGAGGACACTAGCCAAAGTGGTACACGGGAGGGTACCAGTCCGTCTTCTGAACCCACACTCGTACGCCAGCAGACTCTACAAGTACTGCCCGGTGCCGAAGGTCAGTTGGATCGACTTCCAAGACATCGTGGGACAGGGTGTAACCGCGGCTCAATCAGGAGCGGCAGACAGAGAAACGTCGGCGACTGAGGAAGAACCCCCATGGTGGGCCGAGATCCAGATCGGTGATGTTGACACCCTGACGGACTATTACAGATTGTGCGACGCAACACTACTGCGTTCAGCCAACACTCTTCTGATTTTGGGCAAGCGGACGAAGTATATCATCACATCCCCATGGGGACAACCCCTCCTATCAAGGAACGACACCGACCCCTCTCTCCAGCCATGTACCAGCCAGAGAGGAACATGATCACGGAGATGAAAGAGGCTAGAGTTATCCGTGAAAGCCACAGCCCATGGGCCGCTCCACTGGTGATAGTGAAGAAGAAAGATGGTAGTCTGCGCTTCTGAATAGACTATCGCAGGCTCAACGCTGCAACTCACAAGGACGCCTATCGCTTCCCCAAATCAAAGAATCTCTGACGGCCTTAAAGACAGCAGCATATTTCTCCACACTGGACCTCACTAGTGGCTACTGGCAGGTCCAAATGGCCCCTGAAGACATCGAGAAGACGGTCTTCACTACGCCGATGGGCTTATTCGAATTTAGGAGGATGCCATTCGGGCTCTGCAACGCCCCGGCCACCTTCCAGCGCGTCATGGAGCACAGTCTCGGACACCGCAACTTCGAGATGGTCTTGTTGTACCTCGACGATGTGATAATCTTCTCAAGAAACTACGAGGACCATCTGCGACATTTGGAAGAAGTGTTCCAACAACTGACCAACTGCAGCCTGAAGCTTAAACCGAGCAAATGTCACCTGCTGAAGCCCAAAGTCCAGTACCTTGGACATGTCGTCAGCGCCGAGGGCGTAATGCCTGATCCGGAGAAGATTAGAGTCGTTCAGGACTGGCCACTCCCCAAGACCGTCAGAGATGTCCGAAGTTATTTGGGATTCGTAGGCTACTATAGGCGCTTCATTGAACAATTTGCCACGGTGGCGGCCCCGTTGCATGAATTACTTCGAGGCCAATCGGGTCATGAGCGAAGAGGGTCGTCCTTGGTATGTTGGGGAGAGGAACAACAGCGAGCCTTTCAACAGTTGAAGATGTCTTTAATCGAAGCCCCGTTATTGGCCTATCCCAATTATGAACAACCATTTCAAGTGTATACAGACGCCAGCCACCGGGGGCTAGAAGCCGTGCTCTCCCAGGTGCAGGACGGGCGTGAAAGAGTGATCGCATATGCCAGCCGGGGGCTCAGCAAGACTGAGCGGAACAGTGAGAATTACAGCGTCTTTAAGCTGGAATTGCTCGCCCTCATCTGGGCTGTCACCGAGAAATTTAAACATTATCTGGCCGCCACGCCGTTCGTCATCATGACGGATAATAATCCGCTGGCACATCTGTCTACTGCTAAGCTCGGAGCTCTTGAACAGAGATGGGTATTCCGACTAGCAAATTTCCAGTACACCGTATCCTACAGAAGTGGGAAGTCCAACGGGAACGCTGATGCCCTCTCCCGATTACCCACTGTAGATGTTGCGGAGGAAGATAGAGATGTGGATGAGGATGTCGAAACCCCGGTGTTTAAAGTCTCTCGAAAGGGACGAACGGTCACGTCGGACCCCCTATCCGTTATGGGGCCTCCATGGATAGAAAACACCCTACTGGGTGCTCCCACAGTCAATTGGCGTGAGAAGCAGCGGAAGAGTCCAGTGCTGAGGGAACTTGTGGACTTGATGCGCCAGTGACGCCAGTTGACCCGGATCCAACGGGCCAAAGCTGACCCGGAATTGATCAAGTTACTACTAGAGATGAGCGGGTTCGGTTCCTCTGAATCCGAACCCGCCCGAACTTCATGTTTTTTACACGGGTCCGAGCGACTCGGATCTTCCCGCCTTGCTCGGTTAACCCGAGCGCGCCCGAACGTCATCATCACGCTGTCGGATTCTCGCGAGGCTCGGATTCTATCGCGAGACTCGGATTCTATATAAGGAGCCGCGCGTCGCCGCCATTTTCACACGTGCATTGAGATTGATAGGGAGAGGACGTGGCTGGCGTCCTCTCCGTTTAGAAATAGATAGGAGTGAGAGTGAGACACTTCATTTACTGGAGCTTAGGAGGAGTACTCAGAGAGTGCAGAATTTTGCTGATAGTAGTTAGTTAGTTATACTAGTGACTGACCAGTGAGACCACCAGTGCAGTTTTATTATTATTTAATATAATCCGTTCTCTGCCTGAAAAAAACGATACACAGTGACTCAGTCACATACCATATCTGTGCTCAGCCCAGTGTGCTGCATCATCTATGTATAATATCTGACTGTGCTCACACAGCTTAATTGTGGGGGAGACTGGGGAGCAGTTGTTATAGGTTATAGCAGGAGCCAGGAGTACATATTAAACAGTGCACACTTTTGCTGCCAGAGTGCCACTGCCAGTGTGACTGACCAGTGACCTGACCACACTGACCACCAGTATATTGTGATTGTCTGCCTGAAAAAGTTAAACACTCGTCGTGTGACTTGTGTGGTGTTTTTTTATTCTATAAAAAACTCATCCTGCTGACAGACAGTGTCCAGCAGGTCCGTCATTATATAATATATACCTGTCCGGCTGCAGTAGTGATATATATATATTTTTTATATCATTATTTATCATCCAGTCTATACTAGCAGCAGACACAGTACGGTAGTTCACGGCTGTAGCTACCTCTGTGTCGGCACTCGGCAGTCCATCCATAATTGTATACCACCTACCCGTGTTTTTTTTTTTTCTTTCTTCTTTATACATACTACATCTCATTATCATCCAGTCTATATTAGCAGCAGACACAGTACGGTAGTCCACGGCTGTAGCTACCTCTGTGTCGGCACTCGGCAGTCCATCCATAATTGTATACCACCTACCCGTGGTTTTTTTTTTCTTTCTTCTTTATACATACTACATCTCATTATCATCCAGTCTATATTAGCAACAGACACAGTACGGTAGTCCACGGCTGTAGCTACCTCTGTGTCGGCACTCGGCAGTCCATCCATAATTGTATACCACCTACCCGTGTTTTTTTTTTCTTTCTTCTTTATACATACTACATCTCATTATCAACCAGTCTATATTAGCAGCAGACACAGTACGGTAGTCCACGGCTGTAGCTACCTCTGTGTCGGCACTCGGCAGTCCATCCATAATTGTATACCACCTACCCGTGGTTTTTTTTTCTTTCTTCTTTATACATACTACATCTCATTATCAACCAGTCTATATTAGCAGCTGACACAGTACGGTAGTCCACGGCTGTAGCTACCTCTGTGTCGGCACTCGGCAGTCCATCCATAATTGTATACCACCTACCCGTGGTTTTTTTTTTCTTTCTTCTTTATACATACTACATCTCATTATCAACCAGTATATATTAGCAGCAGACACAGTACGGTAGTCCACGGCTGTAGCTACCTCTGTGTCGGCACTCGGCAGTCCATCCATAATTGTATACCACCTACCCGTGGTTTTTTTTTTCTTTCTTCTTTATACATACTACATCTCATTATCAACCAGTCTATATTAGCAGCAGACACAGTATGGTAGTCCACGGCTGTAGCTACCTCTGTGTCGGCACTCGGCAGTCCATCCATAATTGTATACCACCTACCCGTGGTTTTTTTTTCTTTCTTCTTTATACATACTACATCTCATTATCAACCAGTCTATATTAGCAGCAGACACAGTACGGTAGTCCACGGCTGTAGCTACCTCTGTGTCGGCACTCGGCAGTCCATCCATAATTGTATACCACCTACCCGTGGTTTTTTTTTCTTTCTTCTTTATACATACTACATCTCATTATCAACCAGTCTATATTAGCAGCAGACACAGTACGGTAGTCCACGGCTGTAGCTACCTCTGTGTCGGCACTCGGCAGTCCATCCATAATTGTATACTAGTATCCATCCATCTCCATTGTTTACCTGAGGTGCCTTTTAGTTGTGCCTATTAAAATATGGAGAACAAAAATGTTGAGGTTCCAAAATTAGGGAAAGATCAAGATCCACTTCCACCTCGTGCTGAAGCTGCTGCCACTAGTCATGGCCGAGACGATGAAATGCCAGCAACGTCGTCTGCCAAGGCCGATGCCCAATGTCATAGTACAGAGCATGTAAAATCCAAAACACCAAATATCAGTAAAAAAAGGACTCCAAAACCTAAAATAAAATTGTCGGAGGAGAAGCGTAAACTTGCCAATATGCCATTTACCACACGGAGTGGCAAGGAACGGCTGAGGCCCTGGCCTATGTTCATGGCTAGTGGTTCAGCTTCACATGAGGATGGAAGCACTCAGCCTCTCGCTAGAAAAATGAAAAGACTCAAGCTGGCAAAAGCAGTAGCACCGCAAAGAACTGTGCGTTCTTCAAAATCCCAAATCCACAAGGAGAGTCCAATTGTGTCGGTTGCGATGCCTGACCTTCCCAACACTGGACGTGAAGAGCATGCGCCTTCAACCATTTGCACGCCCCCTGCAAGTGCTGGAAGGAGCACCCGCAGTCCAGTTCCTGATAGTCAGATTGAAGATGTCAGTGTTGAAGTACACCAGGATGAGGAGGATATGGGTGTTGCTGGCGCTGAGGAGGAAATTGACCAGGAGGATTCTGATGGTGAGGTGGTTTGTTTAAGTCAGGCACCCGGGGAGACACCTGTTGTCCGTGGGAGGAATATGGCCACTGACATGCCTGGTGAAAATACCAAAAAAATCAGCTCTTCGGTGTGGAAGTATTTCAACAGAAATGCGGACAACAGGTGTCAAGCCGTGTGTTGCCTTTGTCAAGCTGTAATAAGTAGGGGTAAGGACGTTAACCACCTCGGAACATCCTCCCTTATACGTCACCTGCAGCGCATTCATAATAAGTCAGTGACAAGTTCAAAAACTTTGGGCGACAGCGGAAGCAGTCCACTGACCAGTAAATCCCTTCCTCTTGTAACCAAGCTCACGCAAACCACCCCACCAACTCCCTCAGTGTCAATTTCCTACTTCCCCAGGAATGCCAATAGTCCTGCAGGCCATGTCACTGGCAATTCTGATGATTCCTCTCCTGCCTGGGATTCCTCCGATGCATCCTTGCGTGTAACGCCTACTGCTGCTGGCGCTGCTGTTGTTGCTGCTGGGAGTCGATGGTCATCCCAGAGGGGAAGTCGTAAGCCCACTTGTACTACTTCCAGTAAGCAATTGACTGTTCAACAGTCCTTTGCGAGGAAGATGAAATATCACAGCAGTCATCCTGCTGCAAAGCGGATAACTGAGGCCTTGACAACTATGTTGGTGTTAGACGTGCGTCCGGTATCCGCCGTTAGTTCACAGGGAACTAGACAATTTATTGAGGCAGTGTGCCCCCGTTACCAAATACCATCTAGGTTCCACTTCTCTAGGCAGGCGATACCGAGAATGTACACGGACGTCAGAAAAAGACTCACCAGTGTCCTAAAAAATGCAGTTGTACCCAATGTCCACTTAACCACGGACATGTGGACAAGTGGAGCAGGGCAGGGTCAGGACTATATGACTGTGACAGCCCACTGGGTAGATGTATGGACTCCCGCCGCAAGAACAGCAGCGGCGGCACCAGTAGCAGCATCTCGCAAACGCCAACTCTTTCCTAGGCAGGCTACGCTTTGTATCACCGGTTTCCAGAATACGCACACAGCTGAAAACCTCTTACGGCAACTGAGGAAGATCATCGCGGAATGGCTTACCCCAATTGGACTCTCCTGTGGATTTGTGGCATCGGACAACGCCAGCAATATTGTGTGTGCATTAAATATGGGCAAATTCCAGCACGTCCCATGTTTTGCACATACCTTGAATTTGGTGGTGCAGAATTTTTTTAAAAACGACAGGGGCGTGCAAGAGATGCTGTCGGTGGCCAGAAGAATTGCGGGACACTTTCGGTGTACAGGCACCACGTACAGAAGACTGGAGCACCACCAAAAACTACTGAACCTGCCCTGCCATCATCTGAAGCAAGAAGTGGTAACAAGGTGGAATTCAACCCTCTATATGCTTCAGAGGTTGGAGGAGCAGCAAAAGGCCATTCAAGCCTATACAATTGAGCACGATATAGGAGGTGGAATGCACCTGTCTCAAGCGCAGTGGAGAATGATTTCAACGTTGTGCAAGGTTCTGATGCCCTTTGAACTTGCCACACGTGAAGTCAGTTCAGACACTGCCAGCCTGAGTCAGGTCATTCCCCTCATCAGGCTTTTGCAGAAGAAGCTGGAGACATTGAAGGAGGAGCTAACACGGAGCGATTCCGCTAGGCATGTGGGACTTGTGGATGGAGCCCTTAATTCGCTTAACAAGGATTCACGGGTGGTCAATCTGTTGAAATCAGAGCACTACATTTTGGCCACCGTGCTCGATCCTAGATTTAAAGCCTACCTTGGATCTCTCTTTCCGGCAGACACAAGTCTGCTGGGGTTGAAAGACCTGCTGGTGAGAAAATTGTCAAGTCAAGCGGAACGCGACCTGTCAACATCTCCTCCTTCACATTCTCCCGCAACTGGGGGTGCGAGGAAAAGGCTCAGAATTCCGAGCCCACCCGCTGGCGGTGATGCAGGGCAGTCTGGAGCGACTACTGATGCTGACATCTGGTCCGGACTGAAGGACCTGACAACGATTACGGACATGTCGTCTACTGTCACTGCGTATGATTCTCTCAACATTGAAAGAATGGTGGAGGATTATATGAGTGACCGCATCCAAGTAGGCACGTCACACAGTCCGTACTTATACTGGCAGGAAAAAGAGGCAATTTGGAGGCCCTTGCACAAACTGGCTTTATTCTACCTAAGTTGCCCTCCCACAAGTGTGTACTCCGAAAGAGTGTTTAGTGCCGCCGCTCACCTTGTCAGCAATCGGCGTACGAGGTTACATCCAGAAAATGTGGAGAAGATGATGTTCATTAAAATGAATTATAATCAATTCCTCCGCGGAGACATTGACCAGCAGCAATTGCCTCCACAAAGTACACAGGGAGCTGAGATGGTGGATTCCAGTGGGGACGAATTGATAATCTGTGAGGAGGGGGATGTACACGGTGATATATCGGAGGATGATGATGAGGTGGACATCTTGCCTCTGTAGAGCCAGTTTGTGCAAGGAGAGATTAATTGCTTCTTTTTTGGTGGGGGTCCAAACCAACCCGTCATATCAGTCACAGTCATGTGGCAGACCCTGTCACTGAAATGATGGGTTGGTTAAAGTGTGCATGTCCTGTTTATACAACATAAGGGTGGGTGGGAGGGCCCAAGGACAATTCCATCTTGCACCTCTTTTTTCTTTAATTTTTCTTTGCGTCATGTGCTGTTTGGGGAGTGTTTTTTGGAAGGGCCATCCTGCGTGACACTGCAGTGCCACTCCTAGATGGGCCCGGTGTTTGTGTCGGCCACTAGGGTCGCTTATCTTACTCACACAGCTACCTCATTGCGCCTCTTTTTTTCTTTGCGTCATGTGCTGTTTGGGGAGGGTTTTTTGGAAGGGACATCCTGCGTGACACTGCAGTGCCACTCCTAGATGGGCCCGGTGTTTGTGTCGGCCACTAGGGTCGCTTATCTTACTCACACAGCTACCTCATTGCGCCTCTTTTTTTCTTTGCGTCATGTGCTGTTTGGGGAGGGTTTTTTGGAAGGGACATCCTGCGTGACACTGCAGTGCCACTCCTAGATGGGCCCGGTGTTTGTTTCGGCCACTAGGGTCGCTTATCTTACTCACACAGCTACCTCATTGCGCCTCTTTTTTTCTTTGCGTCATGTGCTGTTTGGGGAGGGTTTTTTGGAAGGGACATCCTGCGTGACACTGCAGTGCCACTCCTAGATGGGCCCGGTGTTTGTGTCGGCCACTAGGGTCGCTTATCTTACTCACACAGCTACCTCATTGCGCCTCTTTTTTTCTTTGCGTCATGTGCTGTTTGGGGAGGGTTTTTTGGAAGGGACATCCTGCGTGACACTGCAGTGCCACTCCTAGATGGGCCCGGTGTTTGTGTCGGCCACTAGGGTCGCTTATCTTACTCACACAGCTACCTCATTGCGCCTCTTTTTTTCTTTGCGTCATGTGCTGTTTGGGGAGGGTTTTTTGGAAGGGACATCCTGCGTGACACTGCAGTGCCACTCCTAGATGGGCCCGGTGTTTGTGTCGGCCACTAGGGTCGCTTATCTTACTCACACAGCTACCTCATTGCGCCTCTTTTTTTCTTTGCGTCATGTGCTGTTTTGGGAGGGTTTTTTGGAAGGGACATCCTGCGTGACACTGCAGTGCCACTCCTAGATGGGCCCGGTGTTTGTGTCGGCCACTAGGGTCGCTTATCTTACTCACACAGCTACCTCATTGCGCCTCTTTTTTTCTTTGCGTCATGTGCTGTTTGGGGAGGGTTTTTTGGAAGGGACATCCTGCGTGACACTGCAGTGCCACTCCTAGATGGGCCCGGTGTTTGTGTCGGCCACTAGGGTCGCTTATCTTACTCACACAGCTACCTCATTGCGCCTCTTTTTTTCTTTGCGTCATGTGCTGTTTGGGGAGGGTTTTTTGGAAGGGACATCCTGCGTGACACTGCAGTGCCACTCCTAGATGGGCTCGGTGTTTGTGTCGGCCACTAGGGTCGCTTATCTTACTCACACAGCTACCTCATTGCGCCTCTTTTTTTCTTTGCGTCATGTGCTGTTTGGGGAGGGTTTTTTGGAAGGGCCATCCTGCGTGACACTGCAGTGCCACTCCTAGATGGGCCCGGTGTTTGTGTCGGCCACTAGGGTCGCTTATCTTACTCACACAGCTACCTCATTGCGCCTCTTTTTTTCTTTGCGTCATGTGCTGTTTGGGGAGGGTTTTTTGGAAGGGACATCCTGCGTGACACTGCAGTGCCACTCCTAGATGGGCCCGGTGTTTGTGTCGGCCACTAGGGTCGCTTATCTTACTCACACAGCTACCTCATTGCGCCTCTTTTTTTCTTTGCATCATGTGCTGTTTGGGGAGGGTTTTTTGGAAGGGACATCCTGCGTGACACTGCAGTGCCACTCCTAGATGGGCCAGGTGTTTGTGTCGGCCACTAGGGTCGCTTAGCTTAGTCATCCAGCGACCTCGGTGCAAATTTTAGGACTAAAAATAATATTGTGAGGTGTGAGGTATTCAGAATAGACTGAAAATGAGTGGAAATGATGGTTTTTGAGGTTAGTAATACTTTGGGATCAAAATGACCCCCAAATTCTATGATTTAAGCTGTTTTTTAGGTTTTTTGGAAAAAAACACCCGAATCCAAAACACACCCGAATCCGACAAAAAAAATTCGGTTAGGTTTTGCCAAAACGCGGTCGAACCCAAAACACGGCCGCGGAACCGAACCCAAAACCAAAACACAAAACCCGAAAAATTTCCGCCGCTCATCTCTAGTTACTACGGCATAGGGACAGCATCTACCTGGAGGAGGGGATCCTAGTACATGCCAGTATAGATCCGAGTACTCACCAACCAGTCACTCAGGTGGTTGTCTCTAAAGATCAAGGCACTCTTCTGCTCATGGCCTACCATGACAAATCCGGACATTTCGGCACTCAGAAGACTGAAGCCATCCTACGCACACGGTACTTCTGGGTGGACATGCGAGAAGATGTGGAAAGATGGTGCCGTGACTGTGTACCATGCACAAGGAAAAGGCAGGCTGATGCTACCCAAAAGGACCCTCTGCACCCCATTAGGAGTCAACATCCACTACAGATCGTTGCCCTGGATCATGTGAAATTGGAGACGAGCACCAATGGATATCTGTATGCCCTTACAATAACAGACCATTACAGTAAATTCCTGGTAGCCGTCCCGGCCAAATACCTCACTGCTAAAACCACTGCCGAACTGTTTTTGAAGTACTTTGCCAGGCCCTATGGGTATCCAGACTGCATCTTGACCGACCAATGCCCTGCCTTTGAGTCGCAGTTGTTTCATGAACTGTGTTCCTACTACAGCTGTCGAAAAGCTCGGACAACAGCCTATAAACCGCAGGGGAATGGATTGTGTGAACGAGCTAACCAGACCCTCATCGGGATGCTCCGGAGCCTGGCGGCAGAAGATCGCACCAAGTGACCGACCATACTCCCCGAACTAACCTACCTCTACAACAACACTGAACATTGCTCTACCGGCTTCACGCCGTACTACCTCATGTTTGGCCGACGAGGTAAATTACCCCAGGACTTGGAATTGGCCCCTGCAGTGGTCCCTCCCGTCAACCCAAGGACCGACTGGGTCCGTGAGCACCAGCGGAAGATAGAAGCTGCCCGAGAAATTGTAACAAAAAGAGTGGAGCATGTCCAGCATCGCCAGGAGATGTACTACATTGCCCACATCCGACCAGAGGCATTGAAGACTGGAGACCTTGTCTGGAAGAAATGAAATCACCGCACCAGCAAGCTTGATGCTATGTGGGAGAGTTGCCCGTACGTCGTGGTCAGTGTTCCTGAGGGCGAACGATATACCTACAAGATCCGTAAGGGCCTGGAAGGTCTAGTCAGCGTTGTACCGAGAGACCAACTCAAGCTCTGTACCGTAGAGTTACCGACGAGGAGCGCAGATCCACCTGTGGTAGAGGGACGGGAGACCCTGGGGGGCATACCCTTACATGATCCCATGGAGCTCTTAGTGTTTATGGGTGGCCTACCACCACCGCGCTCAGCCCCACCTATAGCTCCAGACCCGGTGTCTGACAGGCCCGTTGAAAGCCTGGATCGGCTTAACCTAGTTACCGCTCCTTGCGAGAGCAATTCTCCCGTAGTTGAGGCCAGAAGGTCGGGACGTAGCACAAAAGGCGTCCCGCCTTTAAGGTATAGAGAGTAAACTGTTAACTGTTTTTTTTTATGTTTATACCTGATTCGTTTGCACCTGTTTAATGTTCTTTTTGAATAGAGACTCATGCTAGAGACTTTGGTACTGGCATATGCGTGAGGACACGCATCCTTCCACTAGGGGCACATGTGGTACCCACGTTTGGGGATACCCCTAGCAGCCCCCCTTTAGAGCCATAACTGCAGCCAGCACTGCCTAGGGACCCTTTTTTGTTGGTATTTTTGTTGCTAGCACTGATAGGATTAAAATTCCCCACCTGGCACCTGTAAATACTTAGGGCACTGGGACCCAGGACAGCCCGCCAGATCCAGGAGAGCGGGAACCTCTGGAAACTCAGGGATTGGAGAAGGAAAAGGCGCCAAGGAAGGGGGAGGAGATGGTTAAAAAGGAGAGGAGAAGGCGGCATCGTGGTCCGTGGCGTGGCTGCGCAGAGAGGGGAACCGCCAGCCGCCGCTGCAGTGTGAAGGGAGAAGCCGCTGACGGAGCTGGAGAGAGAGAGACACTGCCGTGCAGGGAGCCCCGCGGCTGCTGACAAAGCCGCCGGCAGAGACCCGCCGCATGTGAGCAGTGAGCCGTGGCTAGCCGGAGAGGAAACCACCGGTTACCCGCCGCTCAGCAAAGGAGAGACAGAGCCGCATCGCTGCAGGATGGAGCCGCCAGCCGCCCGCCGTTGCCGTGGAAACAGAGCCGCTGCAGGGGAAAGAGACGCCTCTGAGCTGCAGGGACCCACAGGAGAGGGGAACTTCCCGAGGAGGACGCCCAGCAGGGTGTCCGCCGCCACCAGCCTCCACCGATCAGGCAGCTGGCACCCAGGAGGAACTTACCCAACAACCGCCAGCGGCATCCACCAGACCGCAGGTACTCCCTTCTCCCCAGTTCAGCTGCCACATAGACTGGAGAGGTTGTGGCTGTAGACACAAACACCCAACCTCAGGGGGATATGAATAGGGTTATGTATAGTGGGGACATTGTACCAGGATTGGCCTACTACATATAATGGGGGATGCCCCTGCTCACGAATATTTAACATCAAGCCTCCCAGAGTAACGTACCGCACCCTGCCAGAGCTGTGGTGACCCACTAGTTAACCCTGTGAAGTTTTGTATTAAAGTTGACTTACTTTTCCGTGGATACAAATACGGATAGTACCGTACCCATTGCTGCTGCGTTATATTACCAACAGTTAGTATCGCACACCCTCCTACAAGTACTCATCTTACGTCCTCCGACGTCCCCTCCGGAGTTTACTGTTGGAGTGCAAGTACTCTGTTAAAGGGACACTGACCGCAAATGCCCACTGGGCGCAGGAACTGAACATTAGTGCCCGGCGTGTAGCGCCATCCTATGGATACTTTAAGAAGTTCAACAGAATTACTGTCAGGACATTCCTTACTCTAAGATATCATTACATACCAAATGATTGCTATTGCATGTAACAATATTTGATTGTTTGCCGAGTTATTGTCATGCCTGTTGAAATACATAAGCTGTAATTACTGTTGTAGACAGGGAAAGAAATATGGTATTGAGATGATGTTTAAGATATGCATTTGCTCCAAGTGAGAACGGAGTTATAGCGGTGACTGATATCTTCAGCGCAATAAATGGTTGTCACCGTCCCCCCTGCGTAGTGGTTCTTGAGCATATTGTGTTTGGGTTGTCTTCCTGGGGTTCTCCTGGTCCTGCTGCCGCAGCGTCACAGGTGACGGGAAGAATAGTCGCTGGTCTCGACATCGTTGAAGAGTGGATACGGCCGACCACGAGAACGACAGAGCTTCAGGTACGAACCCACTTTATAGCGATATTACAACAGCAGCTGCCGGCAGCAGCAGGGATAGCAGCAGAAGCTCAGCACAGGGATGCAGAGCAGGGAGAACGTCTCTCCTTCCTGGTGCCTCCCTGCACTGCATCCCTTTGCTGAGCGGCTAGCGCCAGGCCTGTGTGCAGTGTCACTGACACTGCACAGCACTCTCACCTTTTACACTGATTCAGCCAGTCACACAGTTCTGCCAGCCAGTTGTTAGCACCAGTGTCCCAACGCGCCGCATTACAGGGAAGTAGACGCACTACATAAACTACAGCTCCCAGCAGCCCTTAGCGCCGAAGCATTCCGCCCCTTAGGGCTGCTGGGAGCTGTAGTTTACTGTGTACATCTTCTTCCCTGTAATGCGGCACATTGGTACATCGGCACGAACAATAGTGACTGGCTGCTCTGCGAGTCTCTGGGAGAGCCACTGCCAAAGGGAGGACAGCAGCTTAGCTGCTGACAGGAGGAGAAGCAGGATAAGCATTACCCGCCCCTCCCCCACTCGCAGTACGTCCGGACCCCATCCACGGCACCTCCACACACACCCTCCAGTGCCTGCGATAGCTCCGGACCCCCTCCCCCACCCGCAGCGACCCCGCACCCGTAACTCCCGCCGCACCACCGCATCCACCCCTCCCCCACCCGGGGCAACGCCGCAACTGCTCCTCCCCCACCCGCAGCGACTCCGGACCACCACCCGCGGCACCCATGCACCCTCCCCCACCTGCGGCACCACCGCAACCGCCCCTCCCGTGGCACCCCAGGATCCCATCCGCCTCTTCCCCGCACCCCTTACTCCCCCAACCAAAGCACCTACTAGGTGATTCACCAGGCCCTGTGTGTGCTGTTCACGCTGTTGCAAGGGGCTTCCACCCCTTAACCATTGCACGCCCTTTGTCCGTGCAATATTTACCCACTCACACAATTATGATTCGATGTAATACTCCATATAATAAAAATATTGCACGCCACAAGGGTGTGCAAGGGTTAAGGGGGCGTAGCCCCTTACGACGATGTGAAGAGTGCCCGTAGGGCACGATGAATCACCTAGTATATATATAATTCTCTTGCTTCCCGAGATGTTGGAAAGATGAAATGTTAGGTATTCTGCAGGTGGGAAATAGGAAAACTACGTAGTTAGTAATTTAATAAACCTCTACTAAGGGGATGAAAAGGGGGTTGACATAAAGATGTCATTACCGATGCGTGGCTTGGATTGCGTGAACAATAACGCCCAAACGGACAATCGAATCAAAATTTGGTTTGCACCTCCAGTGCATAGAATTTAATAAACTACAAAAATGGTCCTGTCACTTTTTACCGTTATCTGCTACGGGTGCTCCTCGGGTAACACCGAGAACCATGGATTTATATTTACTTACATTAAGACAGCTCAAATTTACATCTCTATAGATTTATCAAATTATTAACACTCATTTAAATTTACAAACGCAAAAATCAGAAACTCCTGTGCGAAGGACGGGTAAAACAGCTAGTACTGTCAAACTGAATGAAGCAGAGAGATTTACTTTGCCATTATTAGTTTAAAGTAGAGATGAGCGCCTGAAATTTTTCGGGTTTTGTGTTTTGGTTTTGGGTTCGGTTCCGCGGCCGTGTTTTGGGTTCGAACGCGTTTTGGCAAAACCTCACCGAATTTTTTTTGTCGGATTCGGGTGTGTTTTGGATTCGGGTGTTTTTTTCAAAAAACACTAAAAAACAGCTTAAATCATAGAATTTGGGGGTCATTTTGATCCCAAAGTATTATTAACCTCAAAAACCATAATTTACACTCATTTTCAGTCTATTCTGAATACCTCACACCTCACAATATTATTTTTAGTCCTAAAATTTGCACCGAGGTCGCTGTGTGAGTAAGATAAGCGACCCTAGTGGCCGACACAAACACCGGGCCCATCTAGGAGTGGCACTGCAGTGTCACGCAGGATGTCCCTTCCAAAAAACCCTCCCCAAACAGCACATGACGCAAAGAAAAAAAGAGGCGCAATGAGGTAGCTGTGTGAGTAAGATTAGCGACCCTAGTGGCCGACACAAACACCGGGCCCATCTAGGAGTGGCACTGCAGTGTCACGCAGGATGGCCCTTCCAAAAAACCCTCCCCAAACAGCACATGACGCAAAGAAAAAAAGAGGCGCAATGAGGTAGCTGTGTGAGTAAGATTAGCGACCCTAGTGGCCGACACAAACACCGGGCCCATCTAGGAGTGGCACTGCAGTGTCACGCAGGATGTCCCTTCCAAAAAACCCTCCCCAAACAGCACATGACGCAAAGAAAAAAAGAGGCGCAATGAGGTAGCTGTGTGAGTAAGATTAGCGACCCTAGTGGCCGACACAAACACCGGGCCCATCTAGGAGTGGCACTGCAGTGTCACGCAGGATGTCCCTTCCAAAAAACCCTCCCCAAACAGCACATGACGCAAAGAAAAAAAGAGGCGCAATGAGGTAGCTGACTGTGTGAGTAAGATTAGCGACCCTAGTGGCCGACACAAACACCGGGCCCATTTAGGAGTGGCACTGCAGTGTCACGCAGGATGTCCCTTCCAAAAAACCCTCCCCAATCAGCACATGATGCAAAGAAAAAGAAAAGAAAAAAGAGGTGCAAGATGGAATTGTCCTTGGGCCCTCCCACCCACCCTTATGTTGTATAAACAAAACAGGACATGCACACTTTAACCAACCCATCATTTCAGTGACAGGGTCTGCCACACGACTGTGACTGATATGACGGGTTGGTTTGGACCCCCCCCAAAAAAGAAGCAATTAATCTCTCCTTGCACAAACTGGCTCTACAGAGGCAAGATGTCCACCTCATCATCACCCTCCGATATATCACCGTGTACATCCCCCTCCTCACAGATTATCAATTCGTCCCCACTGGAATCCACCATCTCAGCTCCCTGTGTACTTTGTGGAGGCAATTGCTGCTGGTCAATGTCTCCGCGGAGGAATTGATTATAATTCATTTTAATGAACATCATCTTCTCCACATTTTCTGGATGTAACCTCGTACGCCGATTGCTGACAAGGTGAGCGGCGGCACTAAACACTCTTTCGGAGTACACACTTGTGGGAGGGCAACTTAGGTAGAATAAAGCCAGTTTGTGCAAGGGCCTCCAAATTGCCTCTTTTTCCTGCCAGTATAAGTACGGACTGTGTGACGTGCCTACTTGGATGCGGTCACTCATATAATCCTCCACCATTCTATCAATGTTGAGAGAATCATATGCAGTGACAGTAGACGACATGTCCGTAATCGTTGTCAGGTCCTTCAGTCCGGACCAGATGTCAGCATCAGCAGTCGCTCCAGACTGCCCTGCATCACCGCCAGCGGGTGGGCTCGGAATTCTGAGCCTTTTCCTCGCACCCCCAGTTGCGGGAGAATGTGAAGGAGGAGATGTTGACAGGTCGCGTTCCGCTTGACTTGACAATTTTGTCACCAGCAGGTCTTTCAACCCCAGCAGACTTGTGTCTGCCGGAAAGAGAGATCCAAGGTAGGCTTTAAATCTAGGATCGAGCACGGTGGCCAAAATGTAGTGCTCTGATTTCAACAGATTGACCACCCGTGAATCCTTGTTAAGCGAATTAAGGGCTCCATCCACAAGTCCCACATGCCTAGCGGAATCGCTCCGTGTTAGCTCCTCCTTCAATGTCTCCAGCTTCTTCTGCAAAAGCCTGATGAGGGGAATGACCTGACTCAGGCTGGCAGTGTCTGAACTGACTTCACGTGTGGCAAGTTCAAAGGGCATCAGAACCTTGCACAACGTTGAAATCATTCTCCACTGCGCCTGAGACAGGTGCATTCCACCTCCTATATCGTGCTCAATTGTATAGGCTTGAATGGCCTTTTGCTGCTCCTCCAACCTCTGAAGCATATAGAGGGTTGAATTCCACCTCGTTACCACTTCTTGCTTCAGATGATGGCAGGGCAGGTTCAGTAGTTTTTGGTGGTGCTCCAGTCTTCTGTACGTGGTGCCTGTACGCCGAAAGTGTCCCGCAATTCTTCTGGCCACCGACAGCATCTCTTGCACGCCCCTGTCGTTTTTTAAAAAATTCTGCACCACCAAATTCAAGGTATGTGCAAAACATGGGACGTGCTGGAATTTGCCCATATTTAATGCACACACAATATTGCTGGCGTTGTCCGATGCCACAAATCCACAGGAGAGTCCAATTGGGGTAAGCCATTTCGCGATGATCTTCCTCAGTTGCCGTAAGAGGTTTTCAGCTGTGTGCGTATTCTGGAAAGCGGTGATACAAAGCGTAGCCTGCCTAGGAAAGAGTTGGCGTTTGCGAGATGCTGCTACTGGTGCCGCCGCTGCTGTTCTTGCGGCGGGAGTCCATACATCTACCCAGTGGGCTGTCACAGTCATATAGTCCTGACCCTGCCCTGCTCCACTTGTCCACATGTCCGTGGTTAAGTGGACATTGGGTACAACTGCATTTTTTAGGACACTGGTGAGTCTTTTTCTGACGTCCGTGTACATTCTCGGTATCGCCTGCCTAGAGAAGTGGAACCTAGATGGTATTTGGTAACGGGGGCACACTGCCTCAATAAATTGTCTAGTTCCCTGTGAACTAACGGCGGATACCGGACGCACGTCTAACACCAACATAGTTGTCAAGGCCTCAGTTATCCGCTTTGCAGCAGGATGACTGCTGTGATATTTCATCTTCCTCGCAAAGGACTGTTGAACAGTCAATTGCTTACTGGAAGTAGTACAAGTGGGCTTACGACTTCCCCTCTGGGATGACCATCGACTCCCAGCAGCAACAACAGCAGCGCCAGCAGCAGTAGGCGTTACACGCAAGGATGCATCGGAGGAATCCCAGGCAGGAGAGGAATCGTCAGAATTGCCAGTGACATGGCCTGCAGGACTATTGGCATTCCTGGGGAAGGAGGAAATTGACACTGAGGGAGTTGGTGGGGTGGTTTGCGTGAGCTTGGTTACAAGAGGAAGGGATTTACTGGTCAGTGGACTGCTTCCGCTGTCACCCAAAGTTTTTGAACTTGTCACTGACTTATTATGAATGCGCTGCAGGTGACGTATAAGGGAGGATGTTCCGAGGTGGTTAACGTCCTTACCCCTACTTATTACAGCTTGACAAAGGGAACACACGGCTTGACACCTGTTGTCCGCATTTCTGGTGAAATACCTCCACACCGAAGAGCTGATTTTTTTGGTATTTTCACCTGGCATGTCAACGGCCATATTCCTCCCACGGACAACAGGTGTCTCCCCGGGTGCCTGACTTAAACAAACCACCTCACCATCAGAATCCTCCTGGTCAATTTCCTCCCCAGCGCCAGCAACACCCATATCCTCCTCATCCTGGTGTACTTCAACACTGACATCTTCAATCTGACTATCAGGAACTGGACTGCGGGTGCTCCTTCCAGCACTTGCAGGGGGCGTGCAAATGGTGGAAGGCGCATGCTCTTCACGTCCAGTGTTGGGAAGGTCAGGCATCGCAACCGACACAATTGGACTCTCCTTGTGGATTTGGGATTTCGAAGAATGCACAGTTCTTTGCTGTGCTGCTTTTGCCAGCTTGAGTCTTTTCATTTTTCTAGCGAGAGGCTGAGTGCTTCCATCCTCATGTGAAGCTGAACCACTAGCCATGAACATAGGCCAGGGCCTCAGCCGTTCCTTGCCACTCCGTGTCGTAAATGGCATATTGGCAAGTTTACGCTTCTCCTCCGACAATTTTATTTTAGGTTTTGGAGTCCTTTTTTTTCTGATATTTGGTGTTTTGGATTTGACATGCTCTGTACTATGACATTGGGCATCGGCCTTGGCAGACGACGTTGCTGGCATTTCATCGTCTCGGCCATGACTAGTGGCAGCAGCTTCAGCACGAGGTGGAAGTGGATCTTGATCTTTCCCTAATTTTGGAACCTCAACATTTTTGTTCTCCATATTTTAATAGGCACAACTAAAAGGCACCTCAGGTAAACAATGGAGATGGATACTAGTATACAATTATGGACTGCTTGCCGAGTGCAGACACAGAGGTAGCCACAGCCGTGAACTACCGTACTGTACTGTGTCTGCTGCTAATATAGACTGGTTGATAAAGAGATGTCTATGTAACTATGTATGTATAAAGAAGAAAGAAAAAAAAACCACGGTTAGGTGGTATACAATTATGGACGGACTGCCTGCCGAGTGCAGACACAGAGGTAGCCACAGCCGTGAACTACCGTACTGTACTGTGTCTGCTGCTAATATAGACTGGTTGATAAAGAGATGTCTATGTAACTATGTATGTATAAAGAAGAAAGAAAAAAAAACCACGGTTAGGTGGTATACAATTATGGACGGACTGCCTGCCGAGTGCAGACACAGAGGTAGCCACAGCCGTGAACTACCGTACTGTACTGTGTCTGCTGCTAATATAGACTGGTTGATAAAGAGATGTCGTAGTAGTATGTATGTATAAAGAAGAAAAAAAAACCACGGTTAGGTGGTATATACAATTATGGACGGGCTGCCGAGTGCCGACACAGAGGTAGCCACAGCCGTGAACTACCGCACTGTACTGTGTCTGCTGCTAATATATAGACTGGTTGATAAAGAGATAGTATACTCGTAACTAGTATGTATGTATAAAGAAAGAAAAAAAAACCACGGTTAGGTGGTATATACAATTATGGACGGGCTGCCGAGTGCCGACACAGAGGTAGCCACAGCCGTGAACTACCGCACTGTACTGTGTCTGCTGCTAATATAGACTGGTTGATAAAGAGATAGTATACTCGTAACTAGTATGTATGTATAAAGAAAGAAAAAAAAACCACGGTTAGGTGGTATATACAATTATGGACGGGCTGCCGAGTGCCGACACAGAGGTAGCCACAGCCGTGAACTACCGCACTGTACTGTGTCTGCTGCTAATATAGACTGGTTGATAAAGAGATAGTATACTCGTAACTAGTATGACTATAAAGAAAGAAAAAAAACCACGGTTAGGTGGTATATACAATTATGGACGGGCTGCCGAGTGCCGACACAGAGGTAGCCACAGCCGTGAACTACCGCACTGTACTGTGTCTGCTGCTAATATATAGACTGGTTGATAAAGAGATAGTATACTCGTAACTAGTATGTATGTATAAAGAAAGAAAAAAAAACCACGGTTAGGTGGTATATACAATTATGGACGGGCTGCCGAGTGCCGACACAGAGGTAGCCACAGCCGTGAACTACCGCACTGTACTGTGTCTGCTGCTAATATAGACTGGTTGATAAAGAGATAGTATACTCGTAACTAGTATGTATGTATAAAGAAAGAAAAAAAAACCACGGTTAGGTGGTATATACAATTATGGACGGGCTGCCGAGTGCCGACACAGAGGTAGCCACAGCCGTGAACTACCGCACTGTACTGTGTCTGCTGCTAATATATAGACTGGTTGATAAAGAGATAGTATACTCGTAACTAGTATGTATGTATAAAGAAAGAAAAAAAAAACACGGTTAGGTGGTATATACAATTATGGACGGGCTGCCGAGTGCCGACACAGAGGTAGCCACAGCCGTGAACTACCGCACTGTACTGTGTCTGCTGCTAATATATAGACTGGTTGATAAAGAGATAGTATACTCGTAACTAGTATGTATGTATAAAGAAAGAAAAAAAAACCACGGTTAGGTGGTATATACAATTATGGACGGGCTGCCGAGTGCCGACACAGAGGTAGCCACAGCCGTGAACTACCGCACTGTACTGTGTCTGCTGCTAATATAGACTGGTTGATAAAGAGATAGTATACTCGTAACTAGTATGTATGTATAAAGAAAGAAAAAAAAACCACGGTTAGGTGGTATATACAATTATGGACGGGCTGCCGAGTGCCGACACAGAGGTAGCCACAGCCGTGAACTACCGCACTGTACTGTGTCTGCTGCTAATATATAGACTGGTTGATAAAGAGATAGTATACTCGTAACTAGTATGTATGTATAAAGAAAGAAAAAAAAACCACGGTTAGGTGGTATATACAATTATGGACGGGCTGCCGAGTGCCGACACAGAGGTAGCCACAGCCGTGAACTACCGTACTGTACTGTGTCTGCTGCTAATATAGACTGGTTGATAAAGAGATAGTATACTACTAATATTATATATACTGGTGGTCAGGTCACTGGTCACTAGTCACACTGGCAGTGGCACTCCTGCAGCAAAAGTGTGCACTGTTTAATTTTAATATAATATTATGTACTCCTGGCTCCTGCTATAACCTATAACTGGCACTGCAGTGCTCCCCAGTCTCCCCCACAATTATAAGCTGTGTGAGCTGAGCACAGTCAGATATATATATACATTGATGCAGCACACTGGGCTGAGCAGTGCACACAGATATGGTATGTGACTGAGTCACTGTGTGTATCGTTTTTTTCAGGCAGAGAACGGATATATTAAATAAAACAAACAACTGCACTGTCTGGTGGTCACTGTGGTCGTCAGTCACTAAACTCTGCACTCTCTTCTACAGTATCACAGCCTCAGGTCAATCTCTCTCTCTCTCTCTCAACCCTAATCTAAATGGAGAGGACGCCAGCCATGTCCTCTCCCTATCAATCTCAATGCACGTGTGAAAATGGCGGCGACGCGCGGCTCCTTATATAGAATCCGAGTCTCGCGAGAATCCGACAGCGTCATGATGACGTTCGGGCGCGCTCGGGTTAACCGAGCAAGGCGGGAGGATCCGAGTCTGCTCGGACCCGTGAAAAAAACATGAAGTTCGTGCGGGTTCGGATTCAGAGAAACCGAACCCGCTCATCTCTAGTTTAAAGTTGACAATATGGGGTATATTCAATTGGTGTCCGCCGTGGATTCGTCATTTTTCTGATTTGACACTATTCGACAGCCGAAACCCTCCACCCGGGACACTGAATTCGACATATTCAATGAAAAAAGGATTCGACATGCCCCCAGTCGATAACGGACCAATCGTCGAATAGTAGGCAGCCTGGATTCGACTTCCCGCTGTTTGGAATCATATGTAGGGCTTAATAAAAAAGAAAAAAGTATATATCTCGGCGCTGACTTAGCAAGGAATCTCCTATGTAAAACCACTAGATGTCCGGATATGCTGCAGCTCTATCCAGGAGATCACTGATTCTCCCCAAAAAAAGTAACAAAACCAACAACTAATTAACAAATAAAGCGCTGCATACCGGAAATCATTTTGTGCTTTTTAATAACACATTTTTCAGACAATTAATTGACAAACATATAACACACATATATATAGACCCGGCCGGTAATAAAATTAATTTATGATAAAACTTATCATTCCATAAATACAAATCTCACATCATACTCTCTAAAACATGGCCTATCAATGATGCATCACTGGTATGTTAATCAACTGATAACATATATATAATTACGCTGAGGGGCCCCTGATAACTAGGATTCAACCCTAAACTGATTAGCAGCGTGTAACATCCAGTGTTCAATCACAATTGTGTCCGTATAAACCAATGGGATGCTGAATGTGTTAATATCCAAATAACAGGTTAATTGGTTAGTAAAGCCAGCAATGTCCGTAATTTAGATCAGGTTAGATGTTCATTAGTAAGTCACTGCAGTCCTCCAAAATTAACATGGACATACAACCATATTAATAAACGGTCCTCTGATTGAGGCTCTCATATTCTGTCCTGGGCACTGGTTACTGAGCGGGCTTTGTTTATCAGGGGTTCTCACCGACCAGCTGATTGCCTGTTGTAACAAAGTATCTGCTGCCGACTCCTCCCTTACACTGCGCCTCACCTCAGACCCGTTTAGGTAGATGTGTCCCAGATGCAAATACGACCAGGTCCGTGTGCTTTTGACCTCTTTCTCAACGCGTTTCTCCGCCTAAAGACTCAGCGGCTTCCTCAGGAGAAATAGTATAATTTACCTGCTCAAATTCACCTGTTTAAATAGCAAGCAGGTCGTCTATTTCCGGGCGCCATTCAATCGCGCACGCGCCCCCTTTGCGTGTCACGTGCGTTCCAGGGTTCGAGGGACAGCTGACTTCCAATCATAATGCGCATTAGCTGCGTCTCACGTGCGGTTCAGTTTCACATTCAGTTTAAGTCATCATTTCCTCTTACCTATTCTTATCAATCAAGGTAGTGCGCATGCGTCTTAGCTGCGTCTCACATGCGGTTCAAATTCTATTCTACTCCAATCTGCATTTCCTCATACATGTTCTTAAATATAACCATCCCTCATATATATATAACGACATTATTGACCAATCTATACAGCCTCTCGAAAACTACCTAAAGCATTATAATTATTGTCAATACATAGATAAAAAAAGGCAAAAGATCCCTATACTGCTATAATGCATAATGTCCAAAATCAATGAGCCACATCATTTCATTATATCTATAATAAGAGACTATAATTACAGATCTCAATGTCACAAATATATTTCTATACACGATTTATCTCACAGGCAAAAGGTAATTCTAATCTATCACAGATCGCCCTTTTCATGTCCATAGCATTAACTTAATCAATATAATAGAAAACTAAGAGAAAGAATAAAGACCCACTTAGATACATACACAATTAGATGGTATTATAGGTGCACATAAGTAAAGTTAGTAATTATATAACCATATAAATGGTATATGGGAATTGCGGGTACATAATTAACAATACAACATCCATTCCCCCTATGCCATATCCAGTACCCATGATGCATATACCAACAATGCATATACCAACATATATGCGTACATCTAGACATGTATACATGTTCATACATAGGTGCATGCATAGAGTGGTAACTGACAGATATCACAATGAGACCGTCTTCCCCCATCAAAGCTGATTTAGAACTTAGGATAGAAATTCCTGGTTCAATACCACAATGGTCTAATGAATGTTATTAAGCTCAACTGTGTCATTCAGACCACCCGGTACCATTGTCCCTAGACAGAATATCCAATAGGCCTCTCTCTTACAGAGAAGCCCATACCGATCCCCGCCTCTAGCTGTTTTGTGAACCTGCTCTATTCCAAACATCTGGATGTTCTTTACATTTCCTAGTTCACAATTGCTGATATGGTTATAGAGGTTCTGTCTTCTTGTCCCATTAGTGATACTCCTTTTATGCTCCATCAATCTGTCATGCAACATCCTAGTTGTCCGGCCAACATATTGCTTTCCACACCCACAGACAAGTAAATAAATTATGAATGAGGATTTACAATTAATGAATTCCCTTATGGAGAAAGACTCCCCCGTAACTCTAGATCTAAACATTTCAACTTTACGGCTGGTAAATACACATGTCTGACATTTAATATTTCCACATCTATGGAACCCAGCTGGTTTCACCGGTAACCAACTGTGGTTCACATTATCTCGTAGAATATTGCTTTTCATGTGACTAGGTGCCAATTTCAATTTGAGATTGTTGGATTTTCTAAAAATCACTCTATTACTGCACCCATTCCCCCTATTCAGAATTTCATCCATCTGTAATATTTGGCTATTCTTCTTAATAATGGCCTTTATCTCGGTCGCATGGGAATTATATTTCGTAATAAAATGTACTGAACTACCTGGATCATCCTCCCTAACATCACCTTCATTAACATTACCATTCTTCTTCTTACCTTGTAATAAGCAACCTCTATCTATGTGGCATACTTCCTTATATGCTTTATCGATCACCCTAGGGGGGTATCCCTGTTCTATAAATGAACCCCTCAGTTTTTCTGCCTGTATTATGAACATTTCTTCAGTGGAACTATTTCTTTTCAATCTAATAAATTGGCCCTTAGGTACGTTATCTCGCCATTTTTGTAAATGACTACTACCGTAGTTCAAAAAACGACCTTGATCCACATCCTTGGAGAATGTGCACGTATTCAGCTTATCCTCCATGGCCTCCAAAGCGATATCCAAATAAGAGATATTAGTTAAACTATAATTATAAGTAAACTTAAGCCCAAAATTATTATTATTAAGGCCCTTCAAAAAAGCAAGTAATGTGACCTCATCACCACCCCAGATGAAGAACAGATCGTCAATAAAGCGGCAATAGAGGACGAGATCCGCACCGAGCCCGCCCCCCCACACATGCTCCTGCTCAAAGCGGCCCATGTATAGGTTAGCGAAGCTTGGCGCGAACCTCGTCCCCATCGCCGTGCCCTTTAACTGAATATAATAATTATTATCAAAAACAAAATAATTATGATGAAGAATAAATTCAATTGAACTTAATATAAATTCACACAATTCTTCCGATATTGACTGATCTGTAAGCAAATAGTGCCTAACTGCTAACACCCCTAGATCCTGTGGTATATTTGAATATAGGGCCTCTACGTCACAAGTGACCATATAGTAACCCTTCTTCCACTGTGTATTGTGTATTAGATTAAGAAAGTGTGTGGTATCTTTAATAAAAGATTTTAATTGACGTGTATGTTCTTGCAAAAATGAATCTACATAATGTGAAAGATTATTAGTAAGTGAGTTGACGCCCGAAATAATCGGGCGTCCCGGAGGTGAAACTAAGGTTTTATGTATCTTAGGCAAATGGTAATAAGTTGGAATAACAGGATGTGCTGTGAAAAGAAAATTAAATGTATCTCTGGATATCACTCTGGAAGCCAGGGCACAGGAAAGCATATTCTTCAATTTAATTTGAAAATTAGATGTCGGATTACCGGGCAATTTCCTATAGATGGTCTGGTCCTCAAGTTGTCTATAGGCCTCCAAGAGGTAGTCGCTTCTATCTTGCAACACTATCCCTCCCCCCTTGTCGGCCGCCTTAATGACCAGTTCGTGGTCAGCACTAAGATTCTTAATAGCTAACCTTTCTCCCTTAGTCAAGTTATCCTTGTATGATTTTTTCTCTATTTTATCACATAGAATCCTAAAATCCTCCAAGGTAGATCTATAAAAACTCTCAACATATACTCCTCGATATTTAAGGGGATAAAAATCCGATTTCCTACGAAAGGGGGTTCTAGTTTTGGCATCATAAATGGGTACCTCTGCATTACCAATGATTTCAGTATCATTCTCCATCTTAAGGGATTCAAGCATCTGTAATGCTGCATTATCTGTGTCGTCCAAAATAATTGGTAATTCATTGGAACCCGTTGCTTTAAGGGCCTTCATAGCAAAGTAGCGTTTTCTACTTAATGTTCTAGTGTATCTATTAAGGTCCACAAATAATTCGAACATATTGGGTTTAGTCCTAGGTGCAAAATTAAGCCCTTTAGATAGAAGTCTAAGCTCATGTTCATTTAATTGTTTAGAAGACAGATTGACATTGCTGGCTTTACTAACCAATTAACCTGTTATTTGGATATTAACACATTCAGCATCCCATTGGCCTATACGGACACAATTGTGATTGAACACTGGATGTTACACGCTGCTAATCAGTTTAGGGTTGAATCCTAGTTATCAGGGGCCCCTCAGCGTAATTATATATATGTTATCAGTTGATTAACATACCAGTGATGCATCATTGATAGGCCATGTTTTAGAGAGTATGATGTGAGATTTGTATTTATGGAATGATAAGTTTTATCATAAATTAATTTTATTACCGGCCGGGTCTATATATATGTGTGTTATATGTTTGTCAATTAATTGTCTGAAAAATGTGTTATTAAAAAGCACAAAATGATTTCCGGTATGCAGCGCTTTATTTGTTAATTAATTATATATAGGGCTTGTTTGCTGCGTGCGCAGCAGCCATTTTGTGAACGTGCAGAGCAGAGTGAGGAGCTGCAGAGTGATCAATTTGGTTTTGCTTGCTGTGGTATCGTTCACACACCCAGCAGACTTTCATTCAGAATGGACAGAAGACCTTCAGCCATCCCAGAGGAGAGTCATTTTTGGAGCGAATTCGACATTTGTAGGTAAGTACCACATGTGGTCTGGCATTGCATGTAGGTGTTTGTGTAGTGTATGGGTGTTGTTTTGAGTGCTTGGCTACTGTTTTGTATGAGGTATGAGTACAGGATGCAATGTTTGGGTGGTGGGGGGGTGCCATGAGATGTACATGTGGTGCTTCTTGGGTATGTTTGGGGTATGTGTATGTCATACTTGCCTACCTGACCCTCTCCATGAGGGAGAAAATGCTCTGTTCCTGGACTTTCCTGGTAATGTATGATTGCCATCACCTGGGGTGAGCTAGGTAATGGATAAGAAAGTAGAGATGAGCGGGTTCGATTCCTCTGAATCCGAACCCGCCCGAACTTCAGGTTTTTTACACGGGTCCGAGCAGGCTCGGATCTTCCCGCCTTGCTCGGCTAACCCGAGCGCGCCCGAACGTCATCATCACGCTGTCGGATTCTCGCGAGGCTCGGATTCTATCGCGAGACTCGGATTCTATATAAGGAGCCGCGCGTCGCCGCCATTTTCACACGTGCATTGAGAGTCATAGGGAGAGGACGTGGCTGGCGTCCTCTCCGTTTAGAGAAGAGAGGGACACAGTATTTTCGGGGAGCATTATTAGGAGGAGTACTACTGTATACTACTATACTACTTGCTGAAGTGATATTTATAGATTAGATAGTGTGACTGTAAGTGTATTATCTGACTTGTGGGGGAGACACTGACAGTGGGGAGCAGTTAGAGTCTGAGAGCAGGACTCAGGAGTACATATAACGTACAGTGCACACTTTTGCTGCCAGAGTCAGTGCCACACTGCCATTGTTGTGACCACACTGACCACCAGTATAATAATATATTTTGTGATTGTCTGCTTAGGCCTCGGAGTACTAGTTGCAAGTTGCAACGTGACCTGTCCTGAAGTGACCACCAGTTTAATAATCAATCACCACCAGTTTAATATATATATATATATATATATATATATATAATTGTATATAATATATATATATATATAATATTGTATACCACCTACCCGTGGTTTTTTTTTTTTCATTCTTCTTTATACATACTACTATAGTAGCTTACTGTAGCAGTCTGCGGTGCTGTGCTGACCTGACAGTGTCCAGCAGGTCCGTCATCAGTCATTACATAATAAATATATATAGTACCTGTCCGGCTGCAGTACTAGTGATATTATATTGATTTCATCTCATTATCAATAATTTATCATCCAGTCTAGACTCTATATTAGCAGCAGACACAGTACATTAGTCCACGGCTGTAGCTACCTCTGTGTCGGCACTCGGCAGTCCATCCATAATTGTATACCACCTACCCGTGGTTTTTTTTTTTCTTTCTTCTTTGTACATACTACTATAGAGTATAGTAGCTTACTGTAGCAGTCTGCGGTGCTGCTGAGCTGACAGTGTCCAGCAGGTCCGTCATCAGTCATCATTACCTAATAAATATATTATCTACCTGTCCGGCTGCAGTACTAGTGATATTATATATACATACATATATATATTGATTTCATCTCATTATCAATCATCCAGTCTATATTAGCAGCAGACACAGTACGTTAGTCCACGGCTGTAGCTACCTCTGTGTCGGCACTCAGCAGTCCATCCATAATTGTATACCACCTACCCGTGGTTTTTTTTTTTCTTTCTTCTTTGTACATACTACTATAGTATAGTAGCTTACTGTAGCAGTCTGCGGTGCTGCTGAGCTGACAGTGTCCAGCACGTCCGTCATCAGTCATCATTACCTAATAAATATATTATCTACCTGTCCGGCTGCAGTACTAGTGATATTATATATACATACATATATATATTGATTTCATCTCATTATCAATCATCCAGTCTATATTAGCAGCAGACACAGTACGTTAGTCCACGGCTGTAGCTACCTCTGTGTCGGCACTCGGCAGTCCATCCATAATTGTATACCACCTACCCGTGTTTTTTTTTTTTTCTTTCTTCTTTGTACATACTACTATAGTATAGTAGCTTACTGTAGCAGTCTGCGGTGCTGCTGAGCTGACAGTGTCCAGCAGGTCCGTCATCAGTCATCATTACCTAATAAATATATTATCTACCTGTCCGGCTGCAGTACTAGTGATATTATATATACATACATATATATATTGATTTCATCTCATTATCAATCATCCAGTCTATATTAGCAGCAGATACAGTATGTTAGTCCACGGCTGTAGCTACCTCTGTGTCGGCACTCGGCAGTCCATCCATAAATGTATACCACCTACCCGTGGTTTTTTCTTTTTCTTTCTTCTTTGTACATACTACTATAGTATAGTAGCTTACTGTAGCAGTCTGCGGTGCTGCTGAGCTGACAGTGTCCAGCAGGTCCGTCATCAGTCATCATTACCTAATAAATATATTATCTACCTGTCCGGCTGCAGTACTAGTGATATTATATATACATACATATATATATTGATTTCAACTCATTATCAATCATCCAGTCTATATTAGCAGCAGACACAGTACGTTAGTCCACGGCTGTAGCTACCTCTGTGTCGGCACTCGGCAGTCCATCCATAATTGTATACCACCTACCCGTGGTTTTTTTTTTTTCTTTCTTCTTTGTACATACTACTATAGTATAGTAGCTTACTGTAGCAGTCTGCGGTGCTGCTGAGCTGACAGTGTCCAGCAGGTCCATCATCAGTCATCATTACCTAATAAATATATTATCTACCTGTCCGGCTGCAGTACTAGTGATATTATATATACATACATATATATATTGATTTCATCTCATTATCAATCATCCAGTCTATATTAGCAGCAGACACAGTACGTTAGTCCACGGCTGTAGCTACCTCTGTGTCGGCACTCGGCAGTCCATCCATAAGTATACTAGTATCCATCCATCTTCATTGTTTACCTGAGGTGCCTTTAAGTTGTGCCTATTAAAATATGGAGAACAAAAATGTTGAGGTTCCAAAATTAGGGAAAGATCAAGATCCACTTCCACCTCGTGCTGAAGCTGCTGCCACTAGTCATGGCCGAGACGATGAAATGCCAGCAACGTCGTCTGCCAAGGGCGATGCCCAATGTCATAGTACAGAGCATGTCAAATCCAAAACACCAAATATCAGTAAAAAAAGGACTCCAAAACCTAAAATAAAATTGTCGGAGGAGAAGCGTAAACTTGCCAATATGCCATTTACCACACGGAGTGGCAAGGAACGGCTGAGGCCCTGGCCTATGTTCATGGCTAGTGGTTCAGCTTCACATGAGGATGGAAGCACTCAGCCTCTCGCTAGAAAACTGAAAAGACTCAAGCTGGCAAAAGCACCGCAAAGAACTGTGCGTTCTTCGAAATCCCAAATCCACAAGGAGAGTCCAATTGTGTCGGTTGCGATGCCTGACCTTCCCAACACTGGACGTGAAGCGCATGCGCCTTCCACCATTTGCACGCCCCCTGCAAGTGCTGGAAGGAGCACCCGCAGTCCAGTTCCTGATAGTCAGATTGAAGATGTCAGTGTTGAAGTACACCAGGATGAGGAGGATATGGGTGTTGCTGGCGCTGGGGAGGAAATTGACCAGGAGGATTCTGATGGTGAGGTGGTTTGTTTAAGTCAGGCACCCGGGGAGACACCTGTTGTCCGTGGGAGGAATAGGGCCATTGACATGCCTGGTCAAAATACAAAAAAAATCAGCTCTTCGGTGTGGAAGTATTTCACCAGAAATGCGGACAACATTTGTCAAGCCGTGTGTTGCCTTTGTCAAGCTGTAATAAGTAGGGGTAAGGACGTTAACCACCTCGGAACATCCTCCCTTATACGTCACCTGCAGCGCATTCATAATAAGTCAGTGACAAGTTCAAAAACTTTGGGTGACAGCGGAAGCAGTCCACTGACCAGTAAATCCCTTCCTCTTGTAACCAAGCTCACGCAAACCACCCCACCAACTCCCTCAGTGTCAATTTCCTCCTTACCCAGGAATGCCAATAGTCCTGCAGGCCATGTCACTGGCAATTCTGACGAGTCCTCTCCTGCCTGGGATTCCTCCGATGCATCCTTGAGTGTAATGCCTACTGCTGCTGGCGCTGCTGTTGTTGCTGCTGGGAGTCGATCGTCATACCAGAGGGGAAGTCGTAAGCCCACTTGTACTACTTCCAGTAAGCAATTGACTGTCCAACAGTCCTTTGCGAGGAAGATGAAATATCACAGCAGTCATCCTGCTGCAAAGCGGATAACTGAGGCCTTGACAACTATGTTGGTGTTAGACGTGCGTCCGGTATCCGCCGTTAGTTCACAGGGAACTAGACAATTTATTGAGGCAGTGTGCCCCGTTACCAAATACCATCTAGGTTCCACTTCTCTAGGCAGGCGATACCGAGAATGTACACGGACGTCAGAAAAAGACTCACCAGTGTCCTAAAAAATGCAGTTGTACCCAATGTCCACTTAACCACGGACATGTGGACAAGTGGAGCAGGGCAGGGTCAGGACTATATGACTGTGACAGCCCACTGGGTAGATGTATGGACTCCCGCCGCAAGAACAGCAGCGGCGGCACCAGTAGCAGCATCTCGCAAACGCCAACTCTTTCCTAGGCAGGCTACGCTTTGTATCACCGCTTTCCAGAATACGCACACAGCTGAAAACCTCTTACGGCAACTGAGGAAGATCATCGCGGAATGGCTTACCCCAATTGGACTCTCCTGTGGATTTGTGGCATCGGACAACGCCAGCAATATTGTGTGTGCATTAAATATGGGCAAATTCCAGCACGTCCCATGTTTTGCACATACCTTGAATTTGGTGGTGCAGAATTTTTTAAAAAACGACAGGGGCGTGCAAGAGATGCTGTCGGTGGCCAGAAGAATTGCGGGACACTTTCGGCATACAGGCACCACGTACAGAAGACTGGAGCACCACCAAAAACTACTGAACCTGCCCTGCCATCATCTGAAGCAAGAAGTGGTAACGAGGTGGAATTCAACCCTCTATATGCTTCAGAGGTTGGAGGAGCAGCAAAAGGCCATTCAAGCCTATACAATTGAGCACGATATAGGAGGTGGAATGCACCTGTCTCAAGCGCAGTGGAGAATGATTTCAACGTTGTGCAAGGTTCTGATGCCCTTTGAACTTGCCACACATGAAGTCAGTTCAGACACTGCCAGCCTGAGTCAGGTCATTCCCCTCATCAGGCTTTTGCAGAAGAAGCTGGAGACATTGAAGGAGGAGCTAACACGGAGCGATTCCGCTAGGCATGTGGGACTTGTGGATGGAGCCCTTAATTCGCTTAACAAGGATTCACGGGTGGTCAATCTGTTGAAATCAGAGCACTACATTTTGGCCACCGTGCTCGATCCTAGATTTAAAGCCTACCTTGGATCTCTCTTTCCGGCAGACACAAGTCTGCTGGGGTTGAAAGACCTGCTGGTGACAAAATTGTCAAGTCAAGCGGAACGCGACCTGTCAACATCTCCTCCTTCACATTCTCCCGCAACTGGGGGTGCGAGGAAAAGGCTCAGAATTCCGAGCCCACCCGCTGGCGGTGATGCAGGGCAGTCTGGAGCGACTGCTGATGCTGACATCTGGTCCGGACTGAAGGACCTGACAACGATTACGGACATGTCGTCTACTGTCACTGCATATGATTCTCTCACCATTGAAAGAATGGTGGAGGATTATATGAGTGACCGCATCCAAGTAGGCACGTCACACAGTCCGTACTTATACTGGCAGGAAAAAGAGGCAATTTGGAGGCCCTTGCACAAACTGGCTTTATTCTACCTAAGTTGCCCTCCCACAAGTGTGTACTCCGAAAGAGTGTTTAGTGCCGCCGCTCACCTTGTCAGCAATCGGCGTACGAGGTTACATCCAGAAAATGTGGAGAAGATGATGTTCATTAAAATGAATTATAATCAATTCCTCCGTGGAGACATTGACCAGCAGCAATTGCCTCCACAAAGTACACAGGGAGCTGAGATGGTGGATTCCAGTGGGGACGAATTGATAATCTGTGAGGAGGGGGATGTACACGGTGATATATCGGAGGATGATGATGAGGTGGACATCTTGCCTCTGTAGAGCCAGTTTGTGCAAGGAGAGATTAATTGCTTCTTTTTTGGTGGGGGTCCAAACCAACCCGTCATTTCAGTTGCAGTCGTGTGGCAGACCCTGTCACTGAAATGATGGGTTGGTTAAAGTGTGCATGTCCTGTTTATACAACATAAGGGTGGGTGGGAGGGCCCAAGGACAATTCCATCTTGCACCTCTTTTTTCTTTAATTTTTCTTTGCGTCATGTGCTGTTTGGGGAGGGTTTTTTGGAAGGGACATCCTGCGTGACACTGCAGTGACACTCCTAGATGGGCCCGGTGTTTGTGTCGGCCACTAGGGTCGCTTATCTTACTCACACAGCTACCTCATTGCGCCTCTTTTTTTCTTTGCGTCATGTGCTGTTTGGGGAGGGTTTTTTGGAAGGGACATCCTGCGTGACACTGCAGTGACACTCCTAGATGGGCCCGGTGTTTGTGTCGGCCACTAGGGTCGCTTATCTTACTCACACAGCTACCTCATTGCGCCTCTTTTTTTCTTTGCGTCATGTGCTGTTTGGGGAGGGTTTTTTGGAAGGGACATCCTGCGTGACACTGCAGTGACACTCCTAGATGGGCCCGGTGTTTGTGTCGGCCACTAGGGTCGCTTATCTTACTCACACAGCTACCTCATTGCGCCTCTTTTTTTCTTTGCGTCATGTGCTGTTTGGGGAGGGTTTTTTGGAAGGGACATCCTGCGTGACACTGCAGTGACACTCCTAGATGGGCCCGGTGTTTGTGTCGGCCACTAGGGTCGCTTATCTTACTCACACAGCTACCTCATTGCGCCTCTTTTTTTCTTTGCGTCATGTGCTGTTTGGGGAGGGTTTTTTGGAAGGGACATCCTGCGTGACACTGCAGTGACACTCCTAGATGGGCCCGGTGTTTGTGTCGGCCACTAGGGTCGCTTAGCTTAGTCATCCAGCGACCTAGGTGCAAATTTTAGGACTAAAAATAATATTGTGAGGTGTGAGGTATTCAGAATAGACTGAAAATGAGTGTAAATTATGTTTTTTGAGGTTAATAATACTTTGGGATCAAAATGACCCCCAAATTCTATGATTTAAGCTGTTTTTTAGTGTTTTTTGAAAAAAACACCCGAATCCGACAAAAAAAATTCGGTGAGGTTTTGCCAAAACGCGGTCGAACCCAAAACACGGCCGCGGAACCGAACCCAAAACCAAAACACAAAACCCGAAAAATTTCCGGCGCTCATCTCTATAAGAAAGGCGTTTCACCACAGGTGATGGCAATCATACATTACCAGGAAAGTCCAGGAACAGAGCATTTTCTCCCTCATGGAGAGGGTCAGGTAGGCAAGTATGGTGTATGTGTACAGGTGTGTATTTTTAAGGTCCTGCTTGTATTACTGAATGATTTTAGTGGAGTTTTGTGTTTGGGGATGGTTTTTCATGTTTATTTTTTTTGTTGCTAAATAGTGTTTTTGGTCATGCTTTAACACTGGTGTACTACCAGCATGACATGTTGGGGTGCAGGGGTGCATTTACTGGCCTTTTGGGTTGTTTTGGCGTGGTTTTTCATGTTTTTTTTTAATGTGCTAGTGTGTTTGGTCATGCTTGAGCACTGGTGCACCCCAACATGTCATGCTGCTGGTACATTTACTGGCCTTTTGTGTTGTTGTGGCTTGGTTTTTCATGTTTTTTTAATGTGCTAATGTGTTTGGTCATGCTTGAGCACTGGTGTACCAGCAGCATGACATGTGGTGGTGGCTTTATTGGCTTTTTGGGTTGTTTGGGCGTGGTTTTTCATGTTTTTTTATGTGCTAATGTGTTTGGTCATGCTTGAGCACTGGTATACCAGCAGCATGACATGTTGGGGTGGCTTTATGGGCTTTATGGGCTTTTTGGGTTGTTTGGGCATGGTTTTTCATGTTTTTGTTAATGTGCTAATGTGTTTGGTCATGCTTGAGCACTGGTGAACATGTTGCAGTGGCTTTATTGGCTTTTTGGGGTGTTTGGGCGTGGTTTTTCATGTTTTTTTTTTAAATGTGCCAATGTGTTTGGTCATGCTTGAGCACTGGTGTACTAGCAGCATGACATGTTGTGGTGCAGGGGTGTCTTTTTTTTAATGGATTATGTAATGTGCGGTGCGCTTCTCGGTTTTATTTTTGGTGAGTTTGTTTGTGTTTTCTGGGGTACATATCTAAAAAAAAAAATTTCTTTTTCTTTTCACACCAAGGATGTCCAGGGACCAGCGCATCTGTGCGCAGAATATCACCTGCGCACCAGACATCATCGGCGTGCAGACCATCACCTGCACGCCAGACATCATCAGTGCACAGCAAACTATATGGAAAAGGTGGTCTTAAGAAAGAGCAAAAGACAAAAGAAGCTATATGCCTTTTCCAGGGCACACTTAAAAAAAAATATAAGAAAGTGATGAATTATGAAAATATGAGTATATTAATACTGAACTTTTATTGAGATATACTTGATAAAAGGGAGAAAGCGAATATAGATAATTGCTACAAATTTTGGGCGATAAAAGTTAGAGAGGCGAAAATATGTTTAATCCCTTAGTGATCCAGAAATTACTCCAATTTTGGATTGAAAAAATCTTTGTGGGAGTAAACCTGCTCAATTGGGTTCAGCTGTCCCATGTCAGAATATCAGAATTAAATATTAGTGAAAAATTAAATGTCTGGGACCGCACAGAGAACTGGAAAGACTTAAATGATGTGAGAGTAAAATACCTACGGTACCTAGTATTCCCTGGTGGTCTCCCAACCGGGTACTGACCAGGCCCTGCAATGTATGGCTTCCAAGATCAGGCGAGATTGGGCATACTCAGTGCGGTTTGACCGTAGGTGAGTAAATCTCCAGCATGTGCAATCAATTCCAGTGTGCGGTTACTCCAGGCAGATTTTATGGATAAGATAATCTGACAGGGAATAGTCCCCTGAATGAAATATAAATGATTCTATGTAATGAAAAGCCACACCGTATTTTAATGGGTGTTTGTTGTCCCCATATGAAACTCCTATTGTTACATCACTTTTGTGCAAAGAGCAAAAAATATATATTCTCTTAAAGCATATACTGAATGTTCCTGTGACTGGATATCAAACAATCATATTTTTCTAATGGTTGTGATGCTGAATAAGAAAAAAGAAAAAAAGAGAGACCAATCATATAAATATGATGATTCAACAGGGATTGATCCCCTGAGCTGGATATATATAATAAACAAAGGAAACACCAACAATGTTATACAAATGCTAAATGTTCCTATGGCCAGATATCACATAATATTAATACTATACATTCAGATTGCATAGGGGGAGGCCGTTTAAAGAAAGGGGAGAACAGACACCCTTGAGCTGGGCACCTTAGGTATTCACAGCTAATGCAGTTAATTGATCTACATAAAGGATAAATGCTACCTCCCACTGTGCCCCTGAATTGTTTGGACACAGTAGAGGAATAGTTATGCTGTGCCTGTGTAGGAGTCCCCCCTGGTGGAAGTTGAAAAGAAAATGCCTCACTGTGTGCGGCTCAAACCTTAATGCCTGCATGCATTTGTGGGCAGTGTGAGGCCTGTAGTGTCCTGCAATTGTAGATATAGGTTTCCAGCCAGGGAGAGGGTGTGCTGAACTTGGAGCTGTGGAGCCGATGTCCGCGGTCCTAGCGACCGGAAGTTCGGACACCGGGACCGTAAGTGACGTACGTTTCGCTCTGGGACCCATCACCTGAGCTGTTTGAGTCAACAGGGTTAACTGACGAGACATTTCTAGGGTTTAATGACAGCCGTGCAGACGCATCCAGCCATACCCTAGAAAACTCTCCAGATTTGGGGCCCAGAGAAGCTCCTGGAGCAGCAGCACCACAGGATGCAGAAGGTTAATATCTCATTCCATTGGTTTTTTGGGTCACCATTTTGTATTGTTTACTAACTTTTTTTGTGTGTACTTTTGCAAACAGAAGTGCCACAGACCAGCAGCGGATTCGCGTCAGGAATTGATCCCTACTTCAGGCTAGATCTGTTACAGGAAGAGTTGGACGACGAGGTGGAAGTGCAGCAGCCTGCAGTTTCTACATCCCTGTGTAAGTAATTAGATGAAACAAATTAAAAAAAATGTTTGAACCTTCAAACATATGTAGGAATGTGTTTTCTAATTTATTTCTACTTTTCATTGCAGCTGCACAAATGCAATTGGTGGCAGACATTCAGCAAGGGCAGGATCCCTCAAAGATTCAGAGGGTAAACACCCTGGCAACAGAGATGCAGGACCGCCAGGAGAGTTTTCGGGATGTTGACACCAGACTGGATGCCATTGAGAAGTCAATGGAGAAGATGGCAACCAGTATGGTAGAAATGCAAAAGGCTCTTGCCAACAGCACAGCAGAAATGCGAAAGACCAGGCAGGCAGATCAAAGGGAGACTATGGACATCCTTCACGTTCTGGTCACATCCATCAACCGGCTGGTGGACAACACGGCATGCCAGTCACACAGCGTTCACAACATGTCAGAGAGCCAGCGACATTCCGCAGCCAGCCAACAGATCATCGCAACAACACTAAAGATGATCTATGACAAACTCCCAGAGGCAGCTCATCAACATGCTGGTCAACCACCACAAGCCACATTGATGCCTCCTGCCCTTGCTCCACCAGAATCCTGGTATGAACAGTCAAAGCAGTACCAAGGATATAACCCAAGGGATGTACCCCACTTACCAGATGCCTCCACCACCAACACCGGCCTCAACATCTACACCAGCATGGCCACCAATGCCAATACAACACACTCAACTGCCGCCAAGGACACCGTCGCCACATCCGGAGGAAGAGGATCAGGACAGCCCATACACACGATAGTGCGGTCGTATTATTTCATTATTTCTAATGGTATTTATTTTCTGCTTCCCCTTTTCTCCCTCCCATTACTTTGTTTTTTTCTTTGTATTGTTTCAATTTAATATGTGTTCTCCTCTCCCAGGCCCACCCCCGACCGGGTACAACCAGGGAGCTATGTCTAGACATACATGCGCGGGCATGTATGAGTGTGGCAACTGATGAAAGCTCCTTGTGGTTACATATATGATGGGCCAAAGAGCAAATCTGATACCACTTTTTCTTATAAAAAAAAAACCTTTTTGTGAAAAGTTGTGTCAATTATTCATTCACTTTTGTGTTACTTGACCAATCATTAGTATTTAAAAAAAATTCTTCATAGGGATGGTTGAAAAAAAGTTGTGCTCGTGTTGTGCTTACAAAGGTGAGTAATGCCATGTTTCACTATATACACACTTACACAAATCTTGTTCCGCCTGCCCTTGGGGAACCATACAGTCCAGCAAAACCCATTGCTGGACTGTGTGGTTCCACAAGTGCAGGCGTGGCAAAGTGCAGAATACCGACACCATGACTCTTCCACTTTGGCCCGCCTGCCCTTGGGGAACCACACAGTCCAGCAAAACCCATTGCTGGACTGTGTGATTCCACAAGTGCAGGCGTGGCAAAGTGCAGAATATTGACACCACGACTCTTCCACTTTGGCCGCCTGCCCTTGGGGAAACACAGAGTCCAGCAAAACCCATTGCTGGACTGCGTGGTTCCACAAGTGCAGGCGTGGCAAAGTGCAGAATACTGACACCACGACTCTTCCACTTTGGCCCGCCTGCCCTTGGAGAACCACACAGTCCAGCAAAACCCATTGCTGGACTGTGTGGTTCCACAAGTGCAGGCGTGGCAAAGTGCAGAATACCGACACCACGACTCTTCCACTTTGGCCCGCCTGCCCTTGGGGAACCACACAGTCCAGCAAAACCCATTGCTGGACTGTGTGATTCCACAAGTGCAGGCGTGGCAAAGTGCAGAATATTGACACCACGACTCTTCCACTTTGGCCGCCTGCCCTTGGGGAAACACAGAGTCCAGCAAAACCCATTGCTGGACTGTGTGGTTCCACAAGTGCAGGCGTGGCAAAGTGTAGAATACTGACACCATGACTCTTCCACTTTGGCCCGCCTGCCCTTGGAGAACCACACAGTCCAGCAAAACCCATTGCTGGATTGTGTGATTCCACAAGTGCAGGCGTGGCAAAGTGCAGAATACTGACACCACGACTCTTCCACTTTGGCCCGCCTGCCCTTGGGGAACCACACAGTCCAGCAAAACCCAATGCTGGACTGTGTGATTCCACAAATGCAGGCGTGGCAAAGTTCAGAATACTGACACCATGACTCTTCCACTTTGGCTGCCTGCCCTTGGAGAAACACAGAGTCCAGCAAAACCCATTGCTGGACTGTGTGGTTCCACAAGTGCAGGCATTGCAAAGTACAGAATACTGACACCACGACTCTTCCACTTTGGCCGCCTGCCCTTGGGGAAACACAGAGTCCAGCAAAACCCATTGTTGGACTGTGTGGTTCCACAAGTGCAGGTGTGCAAAGTGCAGAATACTGACACCACAACTCTTCCACTGTTGTCCGCCTGCCCTTGGGGAACCACACAGTCCAGCAAAACCCATTGCTGGACTGTGTGGTTCCACAAGTGCAGGCGTGGCAAAATGCAGAATACTGACACCACGACTCTTCCACTTTGGCCCGCCTGCCCTTGGGGAACCACACAGTCCAGCAAAACCCAATGCTGGACTGTGTGATTCCACAAATGCAGGCGTGGCAAAGTTCAGAATACTGACACCATGACTCTTCCACTTTGGCTGCCTGCCCTTGGAGAAACACAGAGTCCAGCAAAACCCATTGCTGGACTGTGTGGTTCCACAAGTGCAGGCATTGCAAAGTACAGAATACTGACACCACGACTCTTCCACTTTGGCCGCCTGCCCTTGGGGAAACACAGAGTCCAGCAAAACCCATTGTTGGACTGTGTGGTTCCACAAGTGCAGGTGTGCAAAGTGCAGAATACTGACACCACAACTCTTCCACTGTTGTCCGCCTGCCCTTGGGGAACCACACAGTCCAGCAAAACCCATTGCTGGACTGTGTGGTTCCACAAGTGCAGGCGTGGCAAAATGCAGAATACTGACACAAAGACTCTTCCACTTTGGCCTCCCTGCCCTTGGGGAACTACACAGTCCAGCAAAACCCATTGCTGGACTGTGTGGTTCCACACAAGTGCTTGTATGGCAAAGTGCAGAATACTGACACCACGACTCTTCCACTTTGGCCCGCCTGCCCTTGGGGAACCACACAGTCCAGCAAAACCCATTGCTGGACTGTGTGATTCCACAAGTGCAGGCGTGGCAAAGTGCAGAATATTGACACCACGACTCTTCCACTTTGGCCGCCTGCCCTTGGGGAAACACAGAGTCCAGCAAAACCCATTGCTGGACTGCGTGGTTCCACAAGTGCAGGCGTGGCAAAGTGCAGAATACTGACACCATGACTCTTCCACTTTGGCCCGCCTGCCCTTGGAGAATCACACAGTCCAGCAAAACCCATTGCTGGATTGTGTGATTCCACAAGTGCAGGCGTGGCAAAGTGCAGAATACTGACACCACGACTCTTCCACTTTGGCCCGCCTGCCCTTGGGGAACCACACAGTCCAGCAAAACCCATTGCTGGACTGTGTGATTCCACAAATGCAGGCGTGGCAAATTTCAGAATACTGACACCATGACTCTTCCACTTTGGCTGCCTTCCCTTGGAGAAACACAGAGTCCAGCAAAACCCATTGCTGGACTGTGTGGTTCCACAAGTGCAGGCATTGCAAAGTACAGAATACTGACACCACGACTCTTCCACTTTGGCCGCCTGCCCTTGGGGAAACACAGAGTCCAGCAAAACCCATTGTTGGACTGTGTGGTTCCACAAGTGCAGGTGTGCAAAGTGCAGAATACTGACACCACAACTCTTCCACTGTTGTCCGCCTGCCCTTGGGGAACCACACAGTCCAGCAAAACCCATTGCTGGAATGTGTGGTTCCACAAGTGCAGGCGTGGCAAAATGCAGAATACTGACACCACGACTCTTCCACTTTGGCCCGCCTGCCCTTGGGGAAACACACAGTCCAGCAAAACCCATTGCTGGACTGTGTGGTTCCACAAGTGCAGGCGTGGCAAAATGCAGAATACTGACACAACGACTCTTCCACTTTGGCCTCCCTGCCCTTGGGGAACTACACAGTCCAGCAAAACCCATTGCTGGACTGTGTGGTTCCACACAAGTGCTTGTATGGCAAAGTGCAGAATACTGACACCACGACTCTTCCACTTTGGCCCGTCTGCCCTTGGGGAAACACACAGTCCAGCAAAACCCATTGCTGGACTGTGTGGTTCCACAAGTGCAGGCGTGGCAAAGTGCAGAACACTGACACAACGATTTTTCCACTGTGGCCCGCCTGCCCTTGGGGAACCACACAGTCCAGCAAAACCCATTGCTGGACTGTGTGGTTCCACAAGTGCAGGCATTGCAAAGTACAGAATACTGACACCACGACTCTTCCACTTTGGCCGCCTGCCCTTGGGGAAACACAGAGTCCAGCAAAACCCATTGTTGGACTGTGTGGTTCCACAAGTGCAGGTGTGCAAAGTGCAGAATACTGACACCACAACTCTTCCACTGTTGTCCGCCTGCCCTTGGGGAACTACACAGTCCAGCAAAACCCATTGCTGGACTGTGTGGTTCCACAAGTGCAGGCGTGGCAAAATGCAGAATACTGACACCACGACTCTTCCACTTTGGCCCGCCTGCCCTTGGGGAAACACACAGTTCAGCAAAACCCATTGCTGGACAGTGTGGTTCCACAAGTGCAGGCGTGGCAAAATGCAGAATACTGACACAACGACTCTTCCACTTTGGCCCCCCTGCCCTTGGGGAACTACACAGTCCAGCAAAACCCATTGCTGGACTGTGTGGTTCCACACAAGTGCTTGTATGGCAAAGTGCAGAATACTGGCCCTCATTCCGAGTTGATCGGTCGCAAGGCGAATTTAGCAGAGTTACACACGCTAAGCCGCCGCCTACTGGGAGTGAATCTTAGCTTCTTAAAATTGCGAACGATGTATTCGCAATATTGCGATTACTAACTACTTAGCAGTTTCAGAGTAGCTCCAGACTTACTCTGCCTGTGCGATCATTTCAGTGCTTGTCGTTCCTGGTTGACGTCACAAACACACCCAGCGTTCGCCCAGGCACTCCCACCGTTTCTCCGGCCACTCCTGCGTTTTTTCCGGAAACGGTAGCGTTTTCAGCCACACGCCCCTGAAACGCCGTGTTTCCGCCCAGTAACACCCATTTCCTGTCAATCACATTACGATCGCCGGAGCGAAGAAAAAGCCGTGAGTAAAAATACTTTCATCATAGTAAAGTTACTTGGCGCAGTCGCAGTGCGAACATTGCGCATGCGTACTAAGCGGATTTTCACTGCGATGCGATGAAAAATACCGAGCGAACAACTCGGAATGAGGGCCCCTGACACCACGACTCTTCCACTTTGGCCCGTCTGCCCTTGGGGAAACACACAGTCCAGCAAAACCCATTGCTGGACTGTGTGGTTCCACAAGTGCAGGCGTGGCAAAGTGCAGAACACTGACACAACGATTTTTCCACTGTGGCCCGCCTGCCCTTGGGGAACCCCACAGTCCAGCAAAACCCATTGCTGGACTGCGTGGTTCCACTAGTGCAGGCATGGCAAAGTGCAGAATACTGACACCACAACTCTTCCACTTTGGCCCGCCTGCCCTTGGGGAAACACACAGTCCAGCAAAACCCATTGCTGGACTGTGTGGTTCCACAAGTGCAGGCATGGCAAAGTGCAGAATACTGACACCATTACAGTGCCCTTTACTTAAGTATGATTTTCTGTTTTTTTCCAACAGATATCTACACAAGAACAAGGAATGTATGAAGAAGAACAAACATTTATTTTTTCATTTTATTACAATTTATTTTTTCAGAACAATAGAAAATAAAACTGTTTAATTCAATAAAATTTTACATTTAGAAGTTTTGTGTTTTTTCTTTAAATTATAGTAAATGAAATTGTGGTGTTCTGGAAAAAATGATATACTGTATACATTTAATTGTCTTTTATTTTAAATGACACATTTCTTAGCAGTCATACCCAGGATTAGAACTCATGACCTGTTACACTAACAGCAGACACTTTACTGATAGAGCTATTTGCTCCTGTAGAGGAAGCATAAGAATTCTAAGTGTATAAAGTTACGTGTAATTGTCAGAGAAGTATCTTCATATAGTTAAAATTCTCATATTTCCTATACAGGAGCAAACAGCTTCATCAGTAAGGCATCTGCTTCCAGTGTAATAGGTTGTGGTTTCTAATCCTGGGTGTGACACTTGTAAAATGTGTATATTCAGTATAATAAAGAGGGTGTGATTTGTAAGGTGCAGGGACCAGTGAGGAAGTCGGCCACTGAAAAGATAGCGGCAACTCTCAATTAACTTAATTCAATGGTGTCACAGAATGGGAGGCGAGGTGCCCTCCTTCAGAGCAGGAGCCCGGCGGCAGATGACTCCATTGCCTCCCAGAGTTCTGCCCCTGTAGCTGGGGTACTGTAGTGTCACTTTACATCCAGAGAGGGTACTTTTCACTTTGGGAGGGCTACTCCGTAGGACCTGTGGAAGGGAAAAAGGATTAAGTTCAAGGTATTTGGAAGCGTGTCATCCTTCCTGGAGGTACCAGCAACACTGCACATACACACAGGTTACACCGACAAGAGGGAGTTTTGGCCAATACATATCACCTGAAGGGTGTCTTTGTAACATGGCGGAGGGGCAGGTCCACATCACAAGTAGGCCATCCATGGTAGAGGGGGGTAAACTGGCAGAAGAACTGCAACAACCCATCAACAGGATGCAACTTGTGGATAAGAGGGCGTCAACAGGGATATCAATAGGGACATCAATAGGGATATCAACAGGACAACTCTGTAGAAAAATCAAAAAAACATAAATTTAATTAAAAATATGACACTGATTTTACATGAAAATACCAATATTACAAGTATACTCACAGGCTGAGGAAAAATATGTCTAGATCAAAATTCTTTGAGATTCATCTCCTTCGTCCATACCCACCGGTGGAGCAGAAGAACGGTTCCTATTGCTGAAAGCCCTGCGACGAAGAGTCACCGGCAAACAGTTTGCGACACATATGTTGTGTAGAATACAACATGCATTTACTATGCCGCAAACCTTCGATGGTGAGTATAAAAGAGTACCACCGGAAGAGTCTAAACATCGAAAGCGGCTTTAAGTACACCGAAGGATGCTCAATTACTCCCCGCGATGCAATGTAGCACTCTTGGTACCGTTCTTGGGCTTCACCGACAGGATTAGACAATGGGGTCAAGAGCCAATGTTTGTTGGGATAACCCGCATCGCCTATGGGAAAAAGAAAAATTGTGGGTAATATTAAAAAATATATATAAAAAAAAATAAAAAAAAATACAAACTTATCTATCAGCCAGCCACCCGGCGTATTTCCTGTCTTAAAATCCTAAAACAGCGATGATTGGCTTAGGATGAAGGAGTCTTGAGGTGACCCAGGAAATCCCACAAAAAGATTGGTAAATTTCATATCTGCATCACAGACCGCCTGAATATTCATGGAATGGAAGCGTTTTCGGTTCTGAAAACATTTTTCCGAATTCCGTGGCGGCCTGATATGCACGTGACTACAGTCAATCGTGCCCAGAACGTTGGGAAATTTAAATTAGCTGTAAAAGCCTAATTTGATCTCACGCCATCCGATGTCCGTATCTGGTAATCTGATGAACTGGGTCGTTAATTTGCGGAACGCCTTAATGACCTGGGTTATACAGCGCGACAGTGTCGGCTGTGAAAAACCACACGTTTGAGACAAAGTAGGCTGGAATGTGCCTGACGCCAAAAAAATTAACGTAGCCAGCAGTTTCTGGAAATCACTGACTGTGTGATTGGTCCATGCCCGAGGATCCAGGTCGGCCTCCAACAAATCGTACAGCAAATATATTTTGAGAGCCGATAAGCAATAATTTTGTATCACCTCGAACTTGGAGAGATCCTCCAGTAGTGCGATACTGGCGTGGACGTGGAAATGAAGCACGCACTGACTCACCCAATGCAGACATTTGCTGACCACGATCCTGATGTTCCAGAGCCTTTTCATCCTCCACACTTGCCAGTTGCCACCAGCATGAACATCACAATCTGGTCAGAAAAAGGCTCCATTATTGTAGTCAGTGTAAAAAAATAGGATATATATGTTAAAAACGTAGGGATTGTCCTAAAAAAACGATTCCACAAGAGAGCTGACTGTAATGGCTGCTCGTCTCCCTGAAGTCTCAAAAATGGGAGTGAGGAGAGAGGAGTGGCTTTGGAGAAGTGTAACCTGGGTAAAACTGTGGAATCATGGGTACATTTCCCTCAGCCGAGTACAGGAAAAAATATTCTTTGAAAAAATCTAAATATAATAATGTGGGCCATAAATACAAAAACCAAGTAGATAATTACCGGTACTTCAAATATAAATAGATATGCTATTAGAAATCAAAAAAGTACCAAAATATAAAATTATTTAAGATTTCTTGTCAGCTGATACCGATTCGACATTCTTCAATTAAATATACTTTTGTCGAAATGCCGCATTTTTAACATTACAGACATTCGACTGTCGAACAGTCAAAAGTCAAAACTGATCCAACAGGTTTTTTGATAAGTGCCGTATTGAATTGTCGTATCCGATTCAACATGTTTTTTTTTGATGAAAAAACCCAGTTTTTCACCAAATTAAGAGATTTAATACCAATTGAATATACCCCTATATGTTAATCGTCCGTCTGTGCCAGGACCTTGGACATAAAACAGTCTACATTAAGGAGTAACTCACAGTGTAAAGGAAACTGTCTGATCTACTCTTGTCCTGCACAGGCATTGTGATACTGTACAAACACTGCTGCCCGTGGGTCTTCTTAGCAGGGACCAGGATCATCAGGCTCATGAGCTTTCAGCACTCGATGCATCCAGACTGTATCAAACTTTATAATCAATCTCAGTTCTTTAGGAATGTTAGGGACCCATGTGATGAAGTCATCTGGCCGCGGTACATGGGCCCGCATATTTGCGCAAATGTGTGCTAAGAACTTCAGGTATACTCCATGTTAATTGTGAGGGTTTATTTAAATTATTTTTACTATCAGTGTTCTTAGTGCTAGGAGTGTACATCTGCATCTCTCTTCTTTCTATATAGATAGTGCCTGGCAGGTGCGGACTGGGGCCGTGAAGCAACACTGTGCAGGACAAGGAGGGCTTAGTCATGGCTCACGTGGCAGCTTGCCATGAGTCAGGGGGTCCTGACCTCATGGCACACCCTGTATAATGACTGCAGGTGAAATGGAGGGAGGGTGGGCTGGCGGCCATACAGAGAGCTGGAAAACTAAGCTGCTCGGCCAGCCACGCTCTCTATGTGGGTAGACCGGCCCATCCTGCCGTCGGACCTTCTGGCATTTGCCAGATGGCCAGTCCGACACTGCAGTCTGGGACAGAAAATTAATTCATGAACTCGCTGCTCGGCAGTAGGATCAGAAGGACGGGGTGACACCAAAATGCCGGCTTCTCTACAGTGACAGGAGCTGGGTGCTGCAGAGTGACATTGTCCTGCAGCAACTGGGCCTCTGAGAGCAGCTCAGAGTCAGCATCTCTGGGCTGCCCCAGGAGTGAAGTCACCAGGATTTCCACCAAGGCCACGCCCCTTTAACTTAGGCCATATCCCCTTTTCGGCTGCAGGTACCAGATGCGCACGATGAGGGGTGACAGAGTGCGCACCGATTGTCACCAGCCCCGGTGACACCTCTGCTGCTCGGGACGGTAATACTAACCGCTACACCACCATGATGCCCATTTTGCATGGGATTGGGAGCTGCCATGTCCTCTTGGAACGGAAATGGATCAGCCTTGTATTTTTTTTTACAAAGTATAGGAAGCTACAGTATATTGCCAGAATATCTTATTTACAAGGAACAGAGATGAATATTAGGAAGGAAATAGTGTAAAACATCTCCGTAGAATGAGCTTCCTGACACATCTATTACATTTTTTCTTCATAAACTAAAGGAAATGTTTCTCATCATCGTAAATACCATTGTCTGAAATTACTATTCAAAGTGAAAGCCCACTCGCCCAATATAGCATGACTGGAAGGATCTGTCATCTGGACATATCTCTGGCCCCCCACCTAGAAACGCCTCAGTAACTTATTAACATTATTATTAACATTTATATAGTGCCTACCTATCCCATTGCACTTTATCAAAACTTGGAGAGAGTTAAAGTACTAACCAATAAGCATTTCAAACTGTCATTTTACAGGCCGTGTTTGAAATATGTCAGTTAGAAGCTGGCTAGTACTTAATGGGTCTATGTACTAATCCTTAGAGAGATATAAAGTACCAGCCAATCATATTACAGGCTGTGTAATCTAGGAGCTGCTTGGCTGGTACTTTATCTCTGGCCACTGTATCTCTCTCCAAGGCTTAGTACATAGGACCTAATTCAGACCTGATCGCTAGGCTGCGTTTTGGTACAGTGGGCGATCAGGTCTAAACTGCGCATACGTATGCAACGCGCAGGCGTGTCACACGGGTACAAAGCGGATCGCCGCTCAGCGATGGGTTTGAGCGAAGAATCCATTTACATGGGCGGTCGCAAGGAGATTGACAGGATGAGGGCGTTTGTGGGTGGCAACTGATCATTTTCTGGGAGTGCGACTATTTGAACGCAGGACTGCAAAAAAAGCCTAGCGAGCGAACAGGTCTGAATTAGGCCCTTCATCTCTCTCCACTTTATCTCTCTCCAAGGTTTGCTAAATCTCCCCTTATGTCTGCTCAGTCACTGCTCTAGGTGAGGAAAGTATAGATATGGCATCAGAGTCTATGACCGGGAGTCAAAGTGTAGAGTCGCCTATATGTGAGTCTTTCTACAGCAAGAGACGTTGACCAAGGCTATGAATATTTTACACGAGGGCATATCGGCAGTGGTGGGATTCAGCCGGTTTGCACCGGTTCTGCAGACCTGATATCTAATGTTAGGTATGGTTCTGAGAACCATTTGCTAATGAGCGCTGCCAGGGCTATATTTGCGCCGGAACGCCATTCCGAATGGCATTCTGGAACCAGTGGCAGAGCCCTCTGTCATAACCCACACACCCGCCCTCCAGCATAGACTGGTGACCCTAGTGTCCTGAGTCCTGACATGCGCAGTAAGCATGTCAAGATGCTGAGAGAGGGTGTGCCGGGCACGGAGGAACTCTGCAGTGCTTCACAGAGACGCTTGGTCTTGTTGCGGTCTGTGCTGGCAGGCGGGTGTGCGGGCGGCAGCTCAGGATATGCAGGGGTGACAGAAGGCTCCGCCACTGGTTCCAGAATGACCGTCCTATCAGGTGCCATTTTTGGGAGCAGAGCACAGCGGAGCGGTCACTCACCCACCACCAGCATGCAGCTGCATCGAGGAGTCAAGTGCAGGCCTTGTCCTGGGGCAGGCCGACTGGCTGGGGGTATGTATGTAGTCCCTCTTTTTCACCTCTGGTAGTCCCACATTTTCACCTCAGCTTGTTTCACTTCTCCCGCCCTCCTCCCTCTACTAGTCCCAGTCCCCCCCCTCTGATAGTCCTACTTCCCCCCTCTGATAGTCCCACTTTCCCCCCTCTGATAGTCCCACTTCCCCCCCCTGATAGTCCCACTTTCCCCCCCTCTGATAGTCCTACTTCCCCCCTCTGATAGTCCCACTTTCCCCCCCTCTGATAGTCCCACTTCCCCCCCTCTGATAGTCCCACTTTCCCCCCTCTGATAGTCCCACTTCCCCCCCTCTGATAGTCCCACTTCCCCCCCTCCGATAGTGCCACTTTCCCCCCCTCTGATAGTCCCACTTTCCCCCCTCTGATAGTCCCACTTTCCCCCTCCTCTGATAGTCCCACTTCCCCCCCTCTGATAGTCCCACTTTCCCCCCCTCTGATAGTCCCACTTTTTTATTAATATTTTAAAACTGTTTCTTATAACATAATCTAGATTTGTGTACCTCTTTTATTGTTCTTATTTGAGTATTAAATGCATGAATTATTAAACTACCTTCCGGTATATCTTTTGGTATACTTAAAATGGTCATTAGGACATAGAAGTTAGAACCTGTTGTTAATTTATTTGAATCCCACCACTGCATATCGGTAACAAGTAGACCTAACGTACCTTCTGGCAAGACCACAAGTAAGTATTCAGCACTCTCCATGGGGCATTATTTGGGTATTAGTTTAGTGTCTGTCACATGGGATTTTTATTATACCCATGCCCTAATTGGGTGTGGCTCATTAGCTCTACAAGCAAAAGGTCTACAGTCAATAGGTCGACAAGGTCATTAGATCAACAGGGTCATTCGGTTGACATGAGAAAAGTAGACAGTAGAAAAGGCCAACACATGAAAAAAAGTCAACACATGAAAAGGTCAACATGACAAAATGTTAACACAAAATGTTAAAAAAAAATTTGGTGTCGTCTTTGCCGTCAGAGCAATTCGTGCACCACATCCCCTTGCATGGCGAGCGAATTTAGGTGTCGACCAACTGAACCTGTTCACCTTTTGTACCAGTCGACCATATGCACTTTCGACCATTTACATGTCGACCTTTTGACAATGTCAACCTAATGCATGTCAACCACTTGGTGTCAGCCTACTGACTGTCTATCTAGACACTGTAAAACTATAGACCAGGTACTGCCCTAATAGTTCCCATTATTCTCCCTAAAAAATAAATAAATGTATATATATATATATATATATATATATATAAAATAATTTGTGTTTTTCTTTTAAAGCACAAAGTGCATGTGTTACATATAATCTATCAATATTTAGCTTTGTCCATTTTAACTGTTTCCCAATGGTAATGATATGACCCAGACCGACACTACTCATTACTTTATAATTAAATTTCCAATTGGAAATATCCTATCTCCGAATGAGAGAAGTTGACATTTGCTGTGTAATTACAGCTCTGTTATTAGTGCTGTGATTAAATCATTGGGGGGAATCACCTGTAGGCTATTTGTGTAGCTGAGAATACTTTCCATCCACTCTAAACTTTGCTCTTTTTTTTTAGTTGTCCTATATTTCACATGTACAGTATTTGCTGGCGTATAAGACTACTTTTTTGCCCTGAAAAACATGCCTCCAAGTGGGGGGGTCGTCTTATACGCCGGGTGCACTTCAGTTGGGATAGACATAGCTGCCATAGTGGCCTTCCGATACTCGCCTGGTGCCCATAGTGGCCTCCCGATGCCCGCCCACCTCCTTCTACTCACCATCCAGTATCGCGTGATATCCAGTGCGGCCGCGGCGGGTCACTAGTGCCAATTACAGGGAGATGCAGGGACTGGCCGGAGGCGCTGCAGTCGCGTTGTGGCCATACAGTGGTGACAATGACAGGTACTGTAATGGCACTAATACTAATACTAATGGCACTCATGTGAAACCGGTAAGAATAAATGCACACAGGGCTATACTTTTATACATTTTACAACTTTCTCCTCGCCCCCTCCACACTTCTTATGCATACCTTGATAAATACTCCCTATCCAAATCTCTTATCAGGTCATAATATACAGTATGTCACAAATTTGATGTTCTTTTACGTTTTATTTGGTGTGTGGAAGGGGGTAGTCTTATACGGCGAGTATATAACAAACTCTATATTTTGAGTGGAAATGTTGGGGGTCGTCTTATACGCCCAGTCGTCTTATACGCCGGCAAATACGGTATATATATATTCACTCCCCCCGTCACTGGCCGCCACCGGGTCGCCCATCTGCCGTATCGACGGTCGGGCAGCTTGGCGGCGGATCTTTAAATGTGTAGGGCCCTCGCCCTTGAATGTTAAGCGTTGCTGCAAAATAGCCATCTATGATAAATAGACCCCAAAATCTTTTAAGATTAAAACTCCCACAAATTCCTTCTGCAATTACTTATTAGACTGCTAAGAGGACTATTGATAGAGCAGAGAAAAGCTCTGTTTTGCAGTAAACAGGTGCTTTCTCTGCTTTGTGCTATTCACGGAGCGGTTTCCGTGGAGAAGTTCCTGGCTCCTTCGGTGGCACCCCTGGCCGTGCCTGAATCGCATCAGCATACTATAGTATGATGAGTGCGATTCATTAGAGGACGGAAAGCTTTTCTTTCTGTTCTGCAGCCGTGTACATATTCACCATCTCAGAATGGTGCAATTTGTACTACAATACGAGAAGGACAGGGAAGATGGTTACTTCCCTGTCTGTCAGCCCGGAGCCCGCTCTAACCTTGTCCCTTTATAGACAAACAGTCCCCAGTGTCGGACTGGGACATGAAGGGCCCACCGGGGGAATGCAGTTATAGGGGCCCATACTTAGGGGTGTGGCCAGCCTACAAAGGGGGTGTGGCCAGCCTACACAGGGGCTTGAAATACACAATAGTTTAGTGCAGTGTAATGCAACATATCTACCATGTATAATACAAGTGCACAGTCTGGAACCTGATCCCTAGAGGAAAGAGTGGGCCCTCAGGCAGTGGGGCCTACCGGTGATTTCCCTGGTACCCCTGTGGGCCAGTCCGACCCTGGCAGCGCCTGCAGTCTCTCATGAACTCCAACACCAACGCATGTGCAAGGAGGACCCGCCTTTATCTCCGTGCTTCTCACAGAGGACCGCAGCTGGAGTCAAGACCACTAGAGCCCTGGATAACAGATCGCATCACCGGAAAGTATACATGACTTGCTACGTGGCCAAGTTATATATTGCATTGTACCAATGCGATATATAGTGAAAAGTAGCAATTCATTTATGCCAAGCTTCATGAATAGACCCCTAAATCATACTTCCCGACCTGGCTGTGCCCTCTTCCGGGAGGAGGCAGCCCGGTCGGCTCATTGGGGGCGTGACCAGCGGGCACTGGGCTTGACGGGGGGCATGGTCGGCTGGATGGTGGGCGTGCTGGGGGTGTAGCCTTGAGAATTCGTCATTGTGGCTCAGCCCCCTGCTCTTCAGTGCTGAGGAAACAGACCCTGTAGAGCGAGGGGTGGGTCTACGATGAGGCAAATCTTGGCCATTCTGGGAGGGTAGGTAAGTCTAACCTAAATCCATAGGGGATTTTCTTTCCTCTTCCCAGAAGTAGTACAGGTAGATTAGAAACCTCCCAAAAAAAACAAGAGAACAACACTCGCTCATTATTGTGCCGGGCACGCAAGTGAAATAACCTCAAGGGATCAATAACCAAACTGTCACGATCCGGGTATCTGGACGCCATTACCTGCCTTTCAGATGTCTCCTGAGGCTCGCTCAGCGTTCCAAGGCCGGATCTCATCTGTGTCCACATACTGCACATTCCTCCTGTCACGCTGAGATGCTGTCACAGCGGCGCCATGTTTGAATCCTGCATGGCGTCTCCCGTTCTCACGGCCTCCGCCGCAGCTCCTGTGTTATAGGTGCAGGTTGTCAGTGTGGTGTTCCATGCCTGCCGCGGCCTCCGTTGTCATCCACGAGTCTCAGCATACATTTGTCAGTCTGGCGTCTCCTGTCCTCTGTGGCCGGCGCCGCCATTATTGTTATGTTTCCACATGGTTTCCCAAGCCAGTTTTCCCTCCAAGTTCTAACATGGGCGCAGCCATGTTGGATCTAATCACATGTCTCAGTTCCTCCAATCCACTGCCTCTGGAAATCTGCATAATTGCCCAGCCAATGCCTGCATGGCTGCAGGTATAAGTATCCTGTGCCTGGGCCAGGAAATGGTCAGTGCTTTGTTTGTCATACCTTGTTCCAGTCTCTCTCCTGTGGTTGTGTTTCCAGGTTCCAGCTCCTGTCTCCAGCATCCACTAAAGAGACCCGCACCTGCCTACCATCCTGCGGTGCAGCCTGACTCTGCAGTCCTCCGTGGCTGATCCAGTTTCCAGCTTCCAGCTATTTCATCTGCTTCCAGCAGTATCCACTACCACCGGTAATAATCCTTCAACTCCTCTGTTTCCACGCTCCCTAGCATCTTATTATATTCACTCCGTGTTTCATCACCTGGCTGGTTCCACCCAGCATTCATTCAGTGACTTTATCATCTGGCTGATTCCATTCCGCATCCACTCCGTGTCTTACCACCTGGCTGGTTCTATCCAGCAATTACAACAGCTGATTCAAGTTACCAGCTTCATCTGTTCCATCTACTGGCATGTTCCTTGGATATCTTCACTACTACAGCCAGGCCTGGTAAGGTTATTCCATCTAAGGACTTTAACAACTGTTCTTAACCTACCAGTGTCCTGTGTAACCATTTCATGGTCAGAGTGCTCCAGGAATCATATTATTTATCATTGCCATTTTTATTATTTGCTGTCTGTTGTTACACGGAGTTTGTCAATAAACTTTTAATTTACTTTTACCTGGTTGTCATGGTCACACCTTCGGGTTTCCTTTTAACACTTACATGTCCAGGGGTCTGATTAAACCTCCCCGGTTTAAGTTCCTCTCAGCCCCTACAACTGAGGCTTCCTCCTGTCAGCTAAAACCCTCAGTTGTGACACAAACAACCCAAATTATTTTTATTTTAGTTGCCCTGGGATACAACACAAAGCTGCTCTCTAGGGACAACTGTATCCAAGGTGGGAGCACAGCAGAGCTATGTGGTAACCAAGAGCAATGAAAATAAACGTCTCTACATGATGCTGTCAGTGCATCCCCTTTTATATTCTATTTTAGATAATTAAATAATCCCACTACAAGGAGATTGTCTTCAGCTAATTTGTACCTCTATATACTTGTCGAAGTCTCGTATTAATCTTACGTGGTTGTTCTGGTGGATGGCGTACTTTGTGGCGACGTGCATTTTCTGCTACACACTTGGGGTGATGAATTGATTTTCCCTTCTTGTCCTTTATGTTTTTGATGACCAGGAGGGCTGGAATTTCCAAAGGATTTCGCTGGGGTCTTAAGCAGATTTTCACCTACAAGGGCTCTCCTCTACTGATGAGCCCAAACAAACCTCTCCATTTTCCATAAAGATTAATTTAGACTTTCTATTTTCGATTCGTGTGATCCACGCTCCCTTTGACTGCTAAGACCAGTAAAGAGGCAGCTGTGTCCTTAGTAGTGTGAACAGAGGCTCTTAGATGAGATGAGAATGACTAATCTGTCCGGCAAACACTGTTAGTGGAGACCAGTAATCAGTCTACAAGTCTGTCCAACCGATGAATGTGTCAATTTACATCAGGCCGTGCACTCTGGGTTTTTTTTTTTAAAAAGAAAAAACATTTTGGCAAACGAGTCTTTTCTGATACCCATGCCGTCCCCTTTCCCAATGTGCTCAGATTTGCATTTGTTTGATAAGAAATACCTTGTGCTTGGGCCATGAGAGAATACGCAGCAATGAAAACAAATCGGAATGTATAGCGTACTGGAGTAAGATGGAGGTGAGAGAAAGATGTCATTGACCGTGATTTACGTCCCTTCTGGCCGCACATAGAGGTTTATTCTTTGACACAGTGTGTTCGGGGTTTTAGGACTGTGGCAACGGCCTGTGGTCCTGTCCTTTGTCAGCCAATGACTCAGGTAAAGGGAGACGACAGACGGCCTACATGGGCCCGGAGGGTGGCATCAAGCCATGGCCTCTAGACACTTTTTGTACTTTATATGGGAAAGTACATTTATTTGAGCCTCTGCTGCCGCAGCCTAACCCTCACCCTCTGCTGCCGCAGCCTAACCCTCACCCTCTGCTGCCGCAGCCTAACCCTCACCCTCTGATGCCACAACCTAACCCTCTGCTGCCGCAGCCTAACCTTAACCCTCTGCTGCCGCAGCCTAACCTTAACCCTCTGCTACCGCAGCCTAACCTTAACCCTCTGCTACCGCAGCCTAACCTTAACCCTCTGCTACCGCAGCCTAACCTTAACCCTCTGCTACCGCAGCCTAACCTTAACCCTCTGCTGCCGCAGCATAACCCTAACCCTCTGCTGCAGCAGCCTAATCCTAAGCCTCTGCTTGTGCAGCCTAACCCTATGCTACCACAGCCTAGCCCTATCCCTCTGCTGCCGCAGCCTAACCCTAACCCTCTGCTACCACAGCCTAGCCCTATCCCTCTGCTGCCGCAGCCTAACACTCTGCTGCCGCAGCCTAACCCTAACCCTCTGCTGCCGCAGCCTAACCCTAACCCTCTGCTGCCGCAGCCTAACCCTAACCCTCTGCTGCCGCAGCCTAACCCTCACCCTCTGCTGCCGCAGCCTAACCCTCACCCTCTGCTGCCGCAGCCTAACCCTAACCCTCTACTGCCGCAGCCTACCCTAACCCTCAGGTCCTTGGAGAATTTTGACATTTCACCAGACCACTGAAATATGTCATGTCATTCTCCTGACTTAACTATGACCTGAATTATGCTCAACAGTGATCTATTTTAGGGCAGGGCCGGACTGTCCACCTGGCAAATTCCAGAAGGGCCAATTGCCTGCAGTGCTGGTCCGGCAACACAGAGAGCCAGGCTGGCCGTCACATAGATAGAGGGGGGCGTGCCGCAAGACCAGGCTTACCTGACTCGTAGCACACCCCCGTGAGCCCTGGGCGTGCCCCCCTTGTCGTGTGCGAGCTTGCCACATACTTACCTACATTGTTATTCTCCTCTCCGGGAGAAGCCCGGAGAGGAGACGCTACACGTGTCTTCGGGGGGCGGGGGCGGGCTGTGACATCACTAAACCCCGCCCCCGCATCGGAAAATGCCGCGGGTCCTCGGGAAGGGGGCGGGGCTAAAATGACGCGATTAGTGTCATTTTAACCCCTTCTCCACCCGACGGACCCGTGAATGCGGGAGGTTATCTCTCCATCCTGCTCGCATCACTAGGGTGCGAGCAGGATGCGGAAGACCTGCCCACTCTTCCGGGGGTGCGGGGGGCTACCCCAAAAAACGGGAGCCTCCCGCAGCTTCCGGGAGAGTAGGTAAGTATGGCTTGCCAGCGGCGTGAGTTCACACTGTCATGCCAGGGCTGTGAAGGGTGTGGTCTGGAATTGATAGCAGGTTGAACTACCTCGGTGTTTTCACCGCGGCTATGTACACATGAACCTGCAAAAGATCATGTAAAGTATTCTTCAGAGTCAGTTTAGAAAAAAAAAAGAATGAGGGAGTGTGCATTTACATATGTAGTGGGTGGGAAATAGGCATCTCCTATATAATTGCCCAGATCTGTGACTGTGTGTCTAACGCTGGGCGTGGCTAGGAGCTCTCATTGGGTTAGCAGCAGGTCTACCACACCCAGTCCACAGCTGATTGGGCGAGAAACGCCCTCCCACACAGGTTACATCCAATGGGAGGCTCTGCCTTTTGGCTGCTGTGTGTTCCCAGAGCAGGATTTACAATGGGGCTGATGGAGCTGCAGCTTCAGGCCCACACCCCAAAATAGGCCATAGTTGCCGACTTCTGGGCTGCTCTCTCCGGGAGAGAGCAGCCCGTCGGCTCAGCAGGGGGGGCGGGCAGTGAGGTGACGTGACAGGGGGGCGGACCAGAGGCGGAACGGGGCGGACCAGAGGCGGAACGGAGGTGGGACAGAGGCGGAATGGGGCGTGGCTTCTGGGCCGTGTCTTTTAAGCCACGCCCCCCGCTGTGTAATGCCGCAATTACCGGCATTATACAGCAGGGGGCGTGGTTACGATGACGCGATTCAACAAGAATCGCATCATCGCCTGCCCGGACCGCCCACTTTACTCGTTAAGTGGGCGGCGGGCAGGGGGTGACCCGCAGATATCGGGAGACTTGCCTGCTCTTCCGGGGGGCCGGGAGGGTCACCCGTTTTTCGGGAGCCTCCCGGCCATTCCGGGAGGGTAGGCAAGTATGAAATAGGCCCACTGCATCTGCAGCAACATACTTTCCAACCATCTACACATAAAACTGGTACAAATTCGAAAAGGGGGCGTCGCCACGGGTACAGTGGTGTGGCCACGCCCCTTTTCCTATACTTTCAATGGAAGTTTGGAGAGCCAAAAATCAGTACAGACCATAAAAAAAAGGTACCTGCCAAAAAGGTGCAGCTGGAAGCCGGCCAGACATGCGTCACTGACACTGCACAGCTCTCTCACCTTTTACATTGATTCAACCAGTCAGTTCTGCCAGTCAGTCACTAACGTGCCGCATTACAGGGAAGTAGACGCACTAAATAAACTACAGCTCCCAGCAGCCCTTAGCGCTGAAGCATTCCAGCACTAAGGCCTGCTGGGAGCTGTAGTTTATTGAGTGCATTTTCTTCCCTGTAAGGCGGCGCGTTTAAACACCGGAGCTAACAATAGTGACTGGCTGCTGTGCGAGTCTCCGGGAGAGCCACTGCCAAAGGGAGAACAGCAGCTTAGCTGCTTCCAGGAGGAGAAGCAGGAGCAGTGGTGCAAGTAGAAAAAAAATGGGTGTGGCCAAATGCCATATGGGGTGTGGCTAATGAAAATGTGGGCGTGATACACATATGGGGGAGGGGCAGATACACATATGACCCCAATAGTGCCAGATACACGTTGCCCCACAGTTCCAGATACACAAATGCCCCCAGAGTGCCAGATACACATTGCCTCACAGTGCCAGATACACAAATGCCCCCAGAGTGCCAGATATACATTGCTCCACAGTGCCAGATATACATTGCTCCACAGTGCCAGATATACATTGCCCCACAGTGCCAGATATACATTGCCCCACAGTGCCTGATACACAAATGCCCCCAGAGTGCCAGATATACATTGCCCCACAGTGCCAGATATACATTGCCCCACAGTGCCAGATATACATTGCCCAACAGTGCCAGATATACATTGCCTAACAGTGACAGATATACATTGCCCCCCAGTGCCAGATACATAAATGCCCCCCCAGTGCCAGATATGCCCCCTGTGCCAGGTATACATGCCCCCCCAGTGCCAGATATGCCCCCAGTGCCAGGTATTCATGAAGCAGCCCCCCCTTCCCCTGCTCACCGCTGCTGCTGTCCTGTCTCCCGTGTGTGAGGGGAGGAGAGCGCAGCCTGCGCCTCTCCTTCCCCTCAGTCTCCGGCGGGTGCGGGTGAGTTCAATTCAGCGCAGATCCGTGAGCCAATCAAAGCTCCGCAAGCTCTGATTGGCTGACGGGCGGCGCTGATTTGAACGAAGACATTGAGGGGCAGGAGAGGCTGGCGCTCGCTACCGATCTCCTCCCCTCACATCAGCGGTAGCGAGCGGCGGCCCGTCGGTGAAATTCTTAAGGGTACGCCGTACCCGCATACTTGCACCGCTGAGCAGGAGAAGCATTACCCACCCTTCCCCCACTTGCAGTACCTCCGGGCTCCCTTCATGGCACCTGCACCCGCAAACCCCCCGCAACCGCCCCTCCTCCACCCGCTGCACCACCGCACCTGCCCCTCACCCACCCGCGGTGGCTCCGGACCCCACTCGCGGCACCCGCCCCTCCCCCACCACCACACCAACCCCTCCCCCACCCGTGCCATCCCCGCAACCACCCCTCCCCCACCCGCGGCACCCTCGGACCACCACCCCCATCCGCTTCTCCCCCACACCCGCCACTCCCCCAACCACAGCACCTACTTGGTGATTCACCAGGCCCTGCGTGCGCTGTTCACGCCATTGCAAGGGACTACGACCCCCTAACCATCGCACAACCTTTGTCCGTGCAATATTTAACCACTCACACAATTATGATTGGCGGTAATACTCCATATAATACAAATATTGCACGCCACAAGGGTATGCAAGGGTTAAGGGGGCGTAGCCCCTGACGACGGTGTGAAGAGCGCCCATAGGGTGCGATGAATCACCTAGTTTGTATATAAATGTGTTTGTGCGCACATGCCTACGCAGCTGTGAGTTTCAGGCTACGGAACAAGGTAGTTATCACAAGTGAAGCAGACGCACGGAGAAGAATAGTACACATACGCAGCATTGACGCAGAAAGAGAGAACATGGGCACATCGAGTAAGTGTATGGCTACACAGACCGGCCGCGGCAGTAGCGACACTGGTGCCATGTTACTCTACATACATGATCGTAGCTACAAGCAGACACATGCCACAAAAAAAGCTGTGACCTGCTTGCATTTATTCCGCCGCTAACCGTGATCTCCCCCAAATGGTCCCATCCTGCATTCAAATTGTCGCTGCGAGCGGCATCACTAAGTCACCTTGGTGCATGCGCAGTGCGATCGCTCAGTACAGGGCCGGCTCAGGGTCTTTTTGCGCCCCGGGCGGCCATAGGGGGCGTGGCTTCATACAGGGGGCGTGGTCAGTTACGCCCCCTGTACAGTAGTAGCGCCGCTGAGATGATGTGCGGTGCGCGATGACGTCATCACGCACCGCACAGCAAAGGTCCTCTCCACGAAGGAAAACTAGACGCTACGCGTCTAGTTCCCTTCGTGGAGAGGACCTTTGCTGTGCGGTGCGCAATGACGTTAATGCGCACCGCACATCGGCCCTCATTCCGAGTCGTTCGCTCTGTAATTTTCATCGCATCGCAGTGAAATTCCGCTTAGTACGCATGCGCAATATTCGCACTGCGACTGCGCCAAGTAATTTTACAATGAAGATAGTATTTTTACTCACGGCTTTTTCTTCGCTCCGGCGATCGTAGTGTGATTGACAGGAAATGGGTGTTACTGGGCGGAAACACGGCGTTTTAGGGGCGTGTGGATAAAAACGCTACCGTTTCCGGAAAAAACGCAGGAGTGGCTGGAGAAACGGGGGAGTGTCTGGGCGAATGCTGGGTGTGTTTATGATGTCAAACCAGGAACGACAAGCACTGAACTGATCGCAGATGCCGAGTAAGTCTGAAGCTACTCTGAAACTGCTAAGTAGTTTGTAATCGCAATATTGCAAATACATCGGTCGCAATTTTAAGAAGCTAAGATACACTCCCAGTAGGCGTAGGCTTAGCGTGAGCAACTCTGCTAAATTCGCCTTGCGAGCGATCAACTCGGAATGAGGGCCATCATTACAGAAAAGGTCCTCTCCACGAAGGGAAACTAGACGTAGCGTCTAGTTTCCCTTCACAGCGGGAAGCCCACGAAGGCGTCTAGTTTCCCTTCACAGCGGGACAGCGGGCAGCGGGACAGTGGCCAGCGGCAGCGGGGGGCACAGCAGCAGTGGATCTTGCCGTGCTGCGGCGCCCTCCGGAAGGCGGCGCTCCGGGCAAAAGTCCTGCTTGCCCGTGGCAAGATCCGCTACTGGCTCAGTGGCGTGAACATCAGCATTGCGTACAAATCTGAATCAGACCCCGAGTACACTGCATCCTAATTGTTTTCCAGCTTCTGCGTTACCCTCATTTGATTTACTTTGAGCCATTGCACCCCTCTGATCTCCATTTTGTCTATTTAGATCTGGCTCTAGGCGTATTTGTCAGAGGTGAGGTCTTTCTAAAGGGTGAGCAGATCTCACTTCATGAGCAGCTAACCAAACAGCAACACAAGAGGGACGGAAAACGCTGACTTTCAAAATGTGGGCGTGACTCTCCTAAGCCCCATAATTCTGCTACCAGGGGGCAATGGGGTTTATAGTGAATGTGGGTGAACATCGCTAGTAAATAAGTTGCTACCAATCAATTGAGGAGATCATTTAAAGCGTAACGTGTGTGTTTGGCATTGTGTGTGTGTGCGATAAAAGTAAACAGAAATCTAATGAATAAAACGTATGTGTGTCTCAGAAGTAACAGTGCAGGATTTCACAAAGCTGTTATCCGAGCCGCAACTTTATAGCCACCAGCGAAGGGTTATCTGTTGCGATGAGCAAAATGTTCCGTCCCGTCCCGTGCAGTATTTCCTTCATTCTGCATTTGGCAGCAAAATGTAGCTAATTTCTCATAATAATAACAACGATTAAACAGCTGGCGTTAACGGGTAGCAGTTGATTTACCGACGGACACAATACCAACAGCCATTGACCTACAGTCAAAAGACCGACACAGTCCTACAGTCAAAATACAGACATCCATTATGCCGACATGTTCAAAATGCTGACATGGTCAGAATGCCAACATTTGAGATGCCGACATGTCAAAATGCAGACATGCATTTTTAAGGAATTCTTGCTCAAAAACAGACTTGTTCATACTTCACCATCCCAGTGGACCTGGAGGAGGAATATCATAGTGTGCCGAGCGCAGCGAGCCATGCAAGGGGACGCCGCACACTTAGATAGGTCGACATGACACAAAAACAGAAAACCGCATGTCAGTAATTTGACATGTCGGCATTTCAAGCGTCGGTATTCTGACTATGTCTGTATTTTGAAGATGTCGGCATAACGAACGTCTGTATTTTGACCAATGGCTGTTGGGATTATGACCGTCGGTATTGTGTCCGTTGGTAAATCATACTGAACCCGGCGTTAACAACCAACTAATTTACTAATAGGTGTGGTATAGAAGAGCTACAGTATTTAGGTCGACAGTCAATATGTACAGGTACAAAAGGTTGACATTGGTCAACGTCAACAGGGTCAAAAGGTTGACATGACAATGGTCGAGACACAAATGGTCGACACAAGTTTTTTCAAATTTTTTGGGCCAAATCTTGTATGCTTGGTAATAACAGTAACCACCATCACTACAAACGTGTACCCTCGTCGACTCGCTTGCCATACTATGGGCAAGGTTACTATTCTCAGTTGTAGTCCACTCGGATAGTAAATCAAACAAATGTTAGGAAAACATGAGTAAAAACCCCAAAAACATATTTTGACCATTTGTTTTGTGTCAACCATTCTCATGTCAACCTTTTGTACATGTCAACCTAACGCAAGTCGATAAACTTGTCCAAAAAAATGTACTCTCAAGGGAGCCGACACTGGCCGGGATCTCTTAGTAGGGGAGAGGTACAGTATCAAACATTCGAGATAGTGGTGAAATTGCCTGTAGCAACCAATCAGCTTGTAGGTATTATTTATCTAGCACAACCTATAAAATGACAGTTGGACAACCTCTCCACTGAGGGGTCTATGTATTAAGCCTTGGATGGAGATAAAGAGGAAGAAGATAAAGCACCAGCAAATCAGTTCCTAACTGACATTTTTCAAACCCAGCCTGTAACATGGCAGCTAGGAGCTGATTGGTTGGTAGTTTATCTCCATCCACTTTATCACCGTCCAAGGCTTAGTAAATATACCACTTAATCTCTCTCCAAAGTTTGATACATCTCCCCCAGAATATCTGCATTTCTTTCCTGATATCGCCTACAGCTAATGCAGACGGAGAATCCCAGCTCTTATTTGCTGTATTTAGTAACATAATATTGGTTTTAAATAAAAATGTTTTAAATTGAATGAATACAGAGAAGAAGCTAATCCCCAATCCTTAATCATCTGGCCAGCGTCCAGAATCCGGCACCTTCTGAAATTCTCCGTTGTGTTTAGTCAGCAAAAATTAGCAGAAAACCTTAAAGGACATGTAATGCTTTTTGTGCAAGTTATCCGCCCTACAATAGGATTCCAAGCACACCAGCACTCTGGCTGCCCGTGAGAGGCTGATGACACGGGCTTTTGTGCGCTGCGTTGTCTGCTAAGCCTCCGTCTTTCTTCTCCTGGAAGAATGTGCCCTGCAAACATGAGACAGATGAGGCCAGCTCTGCTACAGGGCTGCTAGGATTCCCCTTATGTATATAAATTAATGCCTAATTGTGTAGACACAGTGAGTTGTGGGGAAGGGTTCTGCATCAGCATGCCGATTAGTCATCAAGCTCAGCACTGCAAGCCCTGCTCATACTTTCTGCTTATAGAATTGTTCCATAATCGGGTAGTTCCCGGGTATATTTACTAATACCCCTTTTACAATGCCGCAAAACCCGGGTCGCAGCTCGGTGTAAAGGGGTTAACCCGGGAATCCAACCTGGCTAGCTACCCGGGATGGTTCTAAGATGGGAGTTCTATTTAAGATGGGATGTTGCCGATAGCAACCAATCAGATTACAGGTATTATCTTCTAGAAGGTGCTAGATAAATGAGAAGTAGAATCTGATTGGTTGCTATGGGCAACATCTCATCTTAAATAGAAGTCCCATCTTAGTAAATTTACCCCTTAGTATGTACCCCTTAGTCTATTTTACACTAGGGCTCAAGCACATTAAACCCAACCGGTCTGGAGTATATGATGGCAATTAGAGACAAGTATGTATCAATACTGTAGTGTTTCAGTTACACTGACATATTCACTTGTCCGTGAAATTAAAAAGAATCTAATTACCTATTGTTAATTGAATGCAGTTCGATGGTAGGGCTTGTACACACACATATAGCAGATGGTCAGCACTCCAAGTGACCCCCCCTCAGCTATAGTGCCACCTGTCGTGGTTTTGGGTAGTGGGCAATCGTTGTGGGGGACCCCACAAATCTTCTCCACCAATTTTACCACTGCTAAGCTAGGCTCAAAGGCCACAGGCTCACTAACATTTGGAAGAAACTTTTAAACTTATTTGTGTGATATGTCATATTTCCAAATAAAGAAGCCTATAAAGTTCATAGGGAAATGAGCTGCACTTGCAAACAGCGGTGGCATTGCGGCAGTATAGAGATTTAGAAGTTAAAGGCGGGTTCTGTTTAGACGGTCACAATGACCTTTAGTAAATGCTGTATTTTTGCCTCAGAACTGTGGTCAATCCGCAGCAGATCTTGCAACCCCCTGCAAAACTGGTGTTTAGTAAATTTCCCCCCTAGGTCTCAAGATTCTGGACAATAGATCCCAAAACTGTACTTACCCTTAGATTATCCTTATCCTATAGGTATTTATAGGTTTCTTTGTAGTTTTGTGTGCAGTTCTCATTTCTTAATTCATTTAATTGAGATCTGGGAGCACCATTGGTGTTTCTATAATGGGTGCAATGTGTGTGCTGCACACGGGCTCCTGGGTCCAGGGGGGGCCCACACCGCACCTATTTAAATACTTACCTTACTGGAGTCCAGCGGCAGGCACAGTGATCGCGGTGGAAATCTACGCCAAAATGGCCACGGCGCATGCGCGGTAGCCAAATTGGTCTCCGGATCATGGCAGGTGCCATGTTTCCGGAGACCTGCACATGCGCAATAGACTCCGGCACAATGCCAGAGTCTACAGCGCCGTTCAGAGGAGGGGGCCCACCCGGAGGTGCACACGGGCCCCCTCCTCTGTAAAAACGCTCCTGGGGAGCGGGATCAGTATGCATTACCGACAGTTGGTACGCCGGCCTCAAAATACAGACAACGGCATCCCGGCCGTCAGTATGCCGGCAGCGAGGCAAGCGCAGAGAGTCCTCTTGTGGGCACGTTGTGCTTGCCACACTGCGGGCTCGGCGGACACCCACGTGTGGGATAGCCCTTGTCAGCTGGCGGCATTGTAAGCAGACGGGATTCCGGCGTAGGTATCCTGACTGCCGGGATCCCGACTGCAGGCAATTTAACTGCATCCCCCGGGAGCATCTCTTGTTTCCCTTAACTTACCTCTTTGTTTCTCCAGTACTCTCGCCATGGTCCGTCCCTTATTCCACATCATTTTCCCCTGCCACGGCCCCTCATTCCATGCCACGCCCCCTGCTATGCCGACCTGGTTGCCCCTCCCGAAGGGGGCAGCCAGAATGTTTGGCAAGTGTGGATTGGAGCACTCAGTAGGTCAAATGGGATGTAGACGGTCACAATCCGGACCGTCAGAATACCGGCGGCAGGAAACCGACGGATGAAAATGCTGACAACCTCAAGCAGTAAGTACGAGGGTTACAGTTACGGGTGGGTCAGTCCTTGTACATTCAGACACAGGCGAGTACACCAGGGGAAGGGCTGACTCTCCAGAAACAGACGCAAGAGCGAACACAGCTTCATCCATCTCTGATCCAGGCCCTAAAAGTACCGTATTGTCTAATAATCTAAGGGTGGGTACACATCCAGGGGTAGCCCACCCTGGTCCTTGAGAGCTACCAACAGTCCATGTTTTCCAGGCCACCTGTGGATCTGTAGAATGTGTCGGTTAGGAATGTATGTACCTAGTTTTAAAAAAACATCTGGCAAACGTGAACTGTTAGTAACTCTCGAGGCCCAGGTTGGTTACCGCTGCGATTAGACGATATGACATCCGATACCGCTGATCAGAGCGACATATTGTCCATATTGTCTAGCGTGTATCCTGAATCGTGTGCTCCCACGGGCCATCAGCGACGCCGTCTCAATTGATGTTCTGTAGCGACATTCTTCTGGATGCGGCCACTGAACGATATATGGTATATATTGTTCTGTGTGTATGGGCAACTGATGTGTATTTTCTGTACCCTGTCAGCTGCAATCCAGGTCATTGTAATGTGTACTCAGCCGTAGACTCTGTAGGTGTTTATTTTATGTTCATACGCCCATTGCAATGGAATTGTTTGGCCTCAGTGATTGGGCCTTTCAGCTGTTGGGGAACCTATAGATCACTCAGGTGTCGGTCGGATAAGAAGAGTGTTATACAAAGGAGACCGGGATGCTTAGATGTTCTTATCTGTACAAGGTTGGTTATTGTCCTAACTTGTACTTCTGTTTACGGGTTACAATACTACCTGATTAAAGGGGGTCATTCCGACCCGATTTCTCGCTGCAGTTTATCGCAGCGCAGCGATCGGGTCGGAACTGCGCATGCGCCGGCGCCGCAGTGCGCCGGCGCATGCCAGTCGTCGTTGCCTAGCGATCGCCTCTGAGGCAGAGGCGGTCGCTGGGTGGGAGGGGGATGGACGGCGGCGTTAAGCTGCCGTTTAGGGGGCGCGGTCCGGCCAACGCAGGCGTGGCCGAACCGTTGGGGAGGCGGGCCGCGGCGGCTGCGTGACATCACACGCAGACGCTGCAACCCGGGGCAGCAAAGAGGTTCTCCCGGTCAGCCACAGGAGCTGCGCTGGCCGGGAGTAACTCCTGAGATGCAAAAGCATTGCCGCTGTGCGATGCTTTTGCATTTCTGCGGGGGGGGGGGGGGGGGGGCGGCGCTGACATGCGGGGCGGACTAGCCCTGTGCTGGGCGTCCCCCCGAGTGCCTGATCATAGCTGTGCTAAATTTAGCACAGCTACGATCAACTCGGAATGACCCCCAAAGTCTTCAGTCAGCACCACACGTTGTACAGTGCAATGGTCATCCAGCCTGTTACACGTTACTTTCAGTAACTTCATTGGGGGAAATTAAAATGTTTGAAAAGTCGGTTGGGGTGTCTGTTTCCCCTCTGTCTATTAGATAGGAAAAACCAGACACCAAACTGACTTTTCAAACAATTGAATATCCCCCATTGTATCTGTTTGTGTTTCATTAGAATAGAATGTGACAAGAAAATGAGACTGGGAAGGCACAAAATCTAAAGAACAAGTAAGGAAAGAGACGTGGGGGTAATTCCAAGTTGATCGCAGCAGGAAATTTTTTTGCAGTTGGGCAAAACCATGTGCACTGCAGGGGGGGGCAGATATAACATTTGCAGAGAGAGTTAGATTTGGGTGGGTTATTTTGTTTCTGTGCAGGGTAAATACTGGTTGCTTTATTTTTACACTGCAATTTAGATTGCAGATTGAACACACCACACCCAAATCTATCTCTCTCTGCACATGTTATATCTGCCTCCCCTGCAGTGCACATGGTTTTGCCCAACTGCTAACAGAATTCCTGCTGCGATCTACTTGGAATTACCCCCATGGGTGTAACAGGGACCAGTGATGCTGCACATCTGTCACTACTAGTCAGTACAATGTAGGTTGGCCAGATGGGAGCACTGGGACAATGATGTGTATTGTCAACAAGTAACATTCAATTAGTGCTGGATTTCTGATATACACCCCCAGTGGCCAATCACAGTAAGAGCTGCTGTGAATCACGCAGGTCTGTTGTTGGACTGAGATATAGGGGTACATTCACTAAAATGGGAGTTCTATTTAAGATGGGATGTTGCCCATAGCAACCAATCAGATTCCTGGTATTATCTTCTAGAGGGTGCTAGATAAATGAGAAGAAGAATCTGATTGGTTGCTATGAACAACATCCCATCCTAAATAGATCTCCCCCTACACCTTTATGTATCTTGAATACTCTATCAAATAATAATAATCATCATCATCATCATCATCATCATCATAATCGTAATATTTTCCAGTTTAATTACATAATTTCACTGGCACTGGATGTATGGCCTCTATACGGGTGTAGTATAGTATGCCGGCGGCCGGGCTCCCGGCGGCCAGCATACTGGCGCCGGAATCCCGACCGCTGGCATACCGACAGCTGGGCAAGCGCAAATGAGCCCCTTGCGGGCTAGCTGCGCTCGCCACGCTGCGGGCACGGTGGCACGCTACGTGCGCCACGCTATCTTTTCTCCCTCCAGGGGGGTTGTGGCCCCCAAGAGGGAGAAAAGGTGTCGTTATGCCGGGTGTCGGGATTCCGGCGCCGGTATACTGTGCGCCGGCAACCTAAATACCACCCCTCTATACAGCCCAAACCTTTTAAGATGTATGTTTACAATGCAGATCTTAATATCTAGTTGCCACTATGCAATACAGAACCAATATCTCTGGCAGTCAATATACACTACAGGTTTCCAAATCTCTCTGCTATTCATTGCAGATACCAGATTACAGGGGGAGAAATACAGTAAACATCCATGTTCTCTCCTGGTAACACAGAAATGCCAATAGGGACTAGAGATGTGCGCCAACCATTTTTGATGGTTTTGGTACTCATTCGTCATTCAGTTTTGGTTTTGGATTTCGGCGTGACTGGTTTTGTAGTTTTCCAAAAATGTACAAAAAAAAACTAAAATCACATAATTTGGACCCTTTTTTGTTCCTAGAGTATTATTAACCTCAACAACATAAATTTCCACTAATTTCGAGTCAATTTGACTACCACGCAGCTTACAATATCGTGTTCATATTCTTTAGGCCCAGGCTGCAGCGAGCTGACTGGTTGCTAAGCGACAGAGCAGCGGCACAAACACACGGCAGTTTATAGGACATCTAATAAACATTGCCACACAACAGTGGACGAAATGAAAAGTGGTGGACGATAGAATTGTCCTTGAACAAAGTCGCACTGCGGTACAGCGTACTGGGGAGCAGAGTAATGAGATGCAGTGTGCAGAATAGTCCTAAACAAATTATTATTATTTTTTTTAACTGCCAGCTCGGCCCACACAGTGTGGATTCAGACTGATTTCATGCAAGCACACTGGGGTACTACAGCGTACTGGGGTGCAGTGCACAGAACAGTACAAACAAATAATTCAACAATATGTTTTTTTATGATTTTTTTTTACTGGCAGCTCGGCTCACATGGTGTGGAATCAGACCACTTTTATGAATGTGCACCTTGGTACTACAGCATACTGGGATGCATTGCACAATACAAACAAAAACAATTTTTTATTTTTTATTATTTTTATACGTTTTTTTAAACATTTTGTTTTTTAGCTTTTTTTGCTGACAAATATGGAGTCACACTGTGAATGCAGTGGGTGGGGATTGCGGAGTCAGCGCAGCACCACTCTGATGGAATTAGACTAAGGGGCTGGACACAGCTTGTGGATTGGCACAGCACAGCATAGCCACTTGATGGACACAGTGACAGCAGCACAGCCCCTTAAATGGACACAGCGACAGCAGAACAACCACTTAGATGTGCCCAGTGACAGCAGCACAGCCCCTTAGATGGGCCCAGGGAAGGCAGCACTGCCCCTTAGATGGACACGGTGACAACAGCACAGCCACTAAGATGGACACAGTGACAGCAGCACAGCCACTAAGATGGACACAGTGACAGCAGCACAGCCCCTTAGATGGACACAGTGACAGCAGCACAGCCCCTTAGATGGACACAGTGACAGCAGCACAGCCCCTAAGATGGACACAGTGACAGCAGCACAGCCCCTTAGATGTGCCCAGTGAAGGCAGCACAGCCTCTAAGATGGACACAGTGATAGCAGCACAGCCCCTAGGATGGACACAGTGACAGCAGCACAGCCCCTTAGATGGACACAGTGATAGCAGCACAGCCCCTTAGATGGGCCCAGTGACAGCAGCACAGCCCCTTAGATGGACACAGTGACAGCAGCACAGCCCCTAGGATGGACACAGTGACAGCAGCACAGCCCCTTAGATGTGTCCAGTGACAGCAGCACAGTCCCTTAGATGGGCCCAGTGAAGGCAGCACAGCCCCTTAGATGGACACAGTGACAGCAGCACAGCCCCTAGGATGGACACAGTGACAGCAGCACAGCCACTAAGATGGACACAGTGACAGCAGCACAGCCACTAAGATGGACACAGTGACAGCAGCACAGCCCCTAAGATGGACACAGTGACAGCAGCACAGCCCCTTAGATGTGCCCAGTGAAGGCAGCACAGCCTCTAAGATGGACACAGTGATAGCAGCACAGCCCCTAGGATGGACACAGTGACAGCAGCACAGCCCCTTAGATGGACACAGTGATAGCAGCACAGCCCCTTAGATGGGCCCAGTGACAGCAGCACAGCCCCTTAGATGGACACAGTGACAGCAGCACAGCCCCTTAGATGTGTCCAGTGACAGCAGCACAGTCCCTTAGATGGGCCCAGTGAAGGCAGCACAGCCCCTTAGATGGACACAGTGACAGCAGCACAGCCCCTAGGATGGACACAGTGACAGCAGCACAGCCCCTAAGATGGACACAGTGACAGCAGCACAGCCCCTTAGATGGACACAGTGACAGCAGCACAGCCCCTTAGATGGGCCCAGTGACAGCAGCACAGCCCCTTATGGACACAGTGACAGCAGTTGTATTCTGCATAGCCACTCGGATGGACACCGCAGAGCAGAGCGCAGCATACAGCAGTGTGACTGGAGTGAAATGACGCCGAGTCCCGGTATCGGCCTCCTTATGTCGCATCCAAAATCTGCAAGAATCCGATGTTGGGATTATGCCATTTTGCCTCGATCTTGCGGGAGTGACTCAGATCCTGAAAGTTCGGAGTGTCTCGGATTCCAGATGTTGGCTCCTGGCATTCTGAATGATGAATGACTATGATAAATAGAAGAAGGAGGGGTACAGAGCTTTATATTGTAATTCCTCAATGCAGGTCACTGGGTGGGAGAAATCGGAGCCCCTTTTTCTAGGTCCCAAGAACTATGAGAGATTGGGGCACACAATCTTGACACCTGGGGGGGTATGATCAAGTATTGGGGTTGCTGACAATCAGGTGTTCACACCTGGTGATATCTCATTAACAATCAACCCTCCCCTCCACTCGATATATATAACCCATCCACGTAACCTCTAAGGCTTGGAAACCTGTCTCTAAGTTGGGCACCATATTGCAGAAACAGAGTATCCCATCCGGTACACCCCCACTTATCTCGCTGGCATGACGAGTAATAGGATGTGTTTGCATTGCACTGCAACCACTTGGGTTATGAATGCTATCTTGCTGGTCCATTCCCACCAAAGGCAGTAAATGATTCAACGTCATAGTAATGTAATAACTAAAAACATTCATGGGCCTAGTTAAATTAAACAAGAAGGCATCTCTTTGAAATCCTCTCTGTGCTGTCATCGCAGATTTACAGCTCCTCTAAAAGCCTGGTGACAGATTAATAGGACTGGTTACATCAAAATCCATTTTTTTCTGCAAGTCTCTAAGCTCGCTGAGAGGGGTGGAGAATGTTTTCTTAGGTTGATGCCACAGGGAAGAGTGTAAAGCCATGAAGGGTTTGACAATTCAAAGTGAATCAATGGAGATTACGCAACACAAGTCTAAGACTATTCACTTGGAAGTAACAGGATATGTAAGGTACAGACGTTCCTGGTTCCATGAAGAGATGTGCAGACATTATGTGGTAGGTCCTCCAAGTAAATCTTGTCCTGACACTGTGCTTGAATAGATCACGTCTAGTAACAGAGTGTTCCCTATAGCTGTAACCATAAGCTCTGTAATTGAGTAACTGTCAGAGAACGTCTGTGTAAATATATACAGTATATCTATCTATATATCTATCTATCTACATAGAAAGAGAGAATTTGATGGCAGATAAGAACGACTTGGCCCATCTAGTCTGCCCCTTTTTTTTTACCCTTAGGCAATCTCGACCCTTTTTGAACCTTAATTCTTTGTAAGGATATACATATACCTATCCCAAGCATGTTTAAATTGCTCAACAGTCTTAGCCTCTACCACCTCTGATGGGAAGCTATTCCACTTATCCACTACCCTTTCTGTGAAGTAATTTCTACTTAAATTTCCCTCCTGAACGTTGTTAAACCCTTGGTATATTTGAAAGTTTCTATCATGTCCCCCATTTCCCTTCTCTCCTCCAAACTATACATGTTAAGATCTTTCAGCCTTTCCGGATAAGTTTTGTGATGTAGGCCATGCACCATTTTAGTTGCCCTTCTTTGTACACTCTCTAAAGAATTTATATCCTTCTGGAGATATGGTCTCCAGAACTAAACACAGTATTCCAGATCAGGCCGTACCAATGACCTATACAGTGGCATTATTACTTATTTTTTCCTGCTACTGATTCCTCTCCCTATGCAACCAAGCATCTGACTTGCCTTTCTCATTGCTTTGTTACATTGCTTCCCTGCCTTTAAGTCCCTTGAAATAGTGACTCCTAAATCCCTTTCCTCCTCAGTAGTTTCCATTATAGTACCTTGATACTATATTTAGCCTTTGGGTTTTTGAGACCCAAGTGCATGATTTTGCATTTTTTTTTGCATTAAACTGTAGTTGCCATGTTCTTGACCATTTCTCAAGCCTAGCTAAGTCATCAATCATTTGTTTTACCCCTCCCGGTGTGTCTACCCTTTTGCATATCTTTGTATCATCTGCAAAAAGGGATACTTTCCCTTCAACACCATTTTCAATGTCACCAACAAATAAATTAAAGAGAACTGGTCCAAGTACAGATCCCTGGGGTACTCCACTGGTATCATTTCCCTCCATAGATTACACTCCTTTCACTACAACTGTCTGTTTCCTATCCTGCAACCAGGTTCTTATCCATTTAACTGTTTTAAAATCCACCCCCATGCTTTCAAATTTATTTAGCAGTCTGCGATGTGGTACAGTCTCAAATGCCTTACTAAAGTCTAGATATGCTACATCTACAGCTCCCTCTTGATCTATTATTTTCTGTCAAAAAAAGTCAATAATATTTGTTTGGCATGATCCCCACCAGTAAAGTCATGCTGTTTTGTATCCTGTAAATTGTTTGATTTAAGATATTCCTAACTCTTTCTTTTAATAGTGTTTCCATTACTTTCCCTACTACTGATGAAAGGTTTACGGGTTTGTAGTTACTTGCTTCTTCCTTGCTTCCACTTTTGTACAGTGGAACTACATTCGCTCTTTTCCAGTCCTCCGGAATGGCACCTGTATTTAGTGACTGGTTAAATAATTCTGTTAATGGTGACACCAGCACATCTTTTAGCTCTTTTATTATCCTTAATTATCTTTTATTATCCCATCTGGCCAAATCGATTTATCCACTTTTAGTTTTGAAAGTTCTGTTCGGACCTTCTCCTCTGTAAATGTACTTTCATCTACTTTATTTTTATAAGTGTCCTTGCAACTTAACTGTGGCCCCTCCCCTTCTCCTTCTGTAGTGAATGCTGAGCTAAACTAATTATTTAGGTGATCTGCTATTGCCTTGTCTCCCTCCACCAAATTCTCACTCTCTATCTTAAGGCTTATTACTCCTCCATTTCTCCTTTCATTTATATACTTGAAAAAAGTTTTGCCCCCTTTATCTACTAACTGGGCCATTTTCTCCTCAGCTTCTGCCTTAGCATGTCTGATCACTTTCTTAGCATCCTTCCGTCTGTCAATATACACCTCTTTGTCGTTATTATTTTGAGTCTGTTTGTATTTCCTAAAAGCCATCTTTTTTGCTTTCACACTAGTTGATACTTCTTTTGTGAACCACACTAGCTTCCTTTTCCTGGTGCTTTTCCTAACCCTTTTGATATAAAGGTCTGTTGTCCTTAGTATTGCACTTTTCATTTTTTCCACCTCTCCTGCACTCCTTCAAAGTTCCTCCAGTCTGCCAATGAATCACTTAAACATCTCCCCATTTTTGCAAAGTCAGCATTTCTAAAATCCAACACCTTTGTTTTTGTGTGACAGGAGTTGGATCCTGTCTGTATACTAAACCATACTGCTTGATGATCACTGGATCCCAGGTGCTCTCCCACATATATGTCTGATATCCTGTCACCATTTGTGAGAATTAAATCTAATATTGAGTCTTTGCCAGTGGGCTCCCTCACCAATTGCTTGAGAGATGCTCCCTGCAAGGAATATAGAAATTTGCCACTTGTAGCTGAACTTGCAAAAGATCCCTTCCAATTTACATCAGGTAAATTAAAGTCTCCCATGATTATGACTTCTCCCTTTAAAGCCATTTTAGTGATGTCCATCAATAGGTTCCTGTCCAAATCCTACCCCTGGCCTGGTGGTCTATAGATCACCCCAATGCGAATAATGTCCTTCTCCCCGGTTTCTGTGGTGACCCAAAGGGCCTCAGTTTTGTCTTCAATATTTTGTATTAAAGTAGCATTTATGCTTTGCTTCACATACATTGCTACCCCTCCTCCTATTCTTCCCATTCTATCCTTCCTAAATAAATTGTATCCTGGTATAGCTATGTCCCAGTCATGATTCTCATTGCACCATGACTCTGTAATTGCCACAATGTCCAGGTTATCCCTTGACATTATCGCAATTAGCTCTGGAATTTTGTCTCCTAAGCTCCTAGCATTTGCACACATAGCTTTAAGAATTTTGTCTGTGCATCTGTTAATAGTAGTCATGTCCAGACAGTACAAAATAAATGACAAGTTTAAAGTTGAAATTACCTGTTTGGTGATGTTGCTCAGTGTTTGGTATTGTTTTTTTTTACTAATCAGGAATCACAATCTGTCTTTTACACCACGACTACACCTCACTAAATATAAAGGTATAGTACACCTGTCCACAATGGCCAAATGATCAAAAGGAGGTAAACACCAGACAGCATGCAATAATAAACTATGTTTCACTGAGCAACTTCTCCACACATGCAATGCCAATTACAAGCAAATCATTACATCAAAAACCATACATGAGTTTGCATAAGAGAGAACTGTAGTGAGCAGATTGGGGATGTCTTTTCATAGTTCAGAAAGACAGATAATATGCATAAGATGGATTGCATACTTTTGAGGCATTCAGGGAGTCCATATGTCATAGGTTTGGTTTGCTAATGTTTTCCTTCTGTTTACCTTTGGTTTAACGCAGGTATAATGCTACTATAATAATAACACTTTTATGTCAGCACTTCTATGGAAGCACTACCAGCCGACGACTACCAGCCTTATACTGAACTTAAAATAGTAAAGGTTGCCGTGTGAATGCAATGATTGCAAACTTCTCCCAATACAATCCCACTTACAAGCTAAGGCAATAACTTAGCTTAGACAAACAAGCATTACATACCAACAAGGCAGACAACTAAATCTTTACAAAGAAAAAAACAAAAATCCTCTTTTACAATGTACTTATGCAATACAACACAGCTATGCAAGATAATCCTATTTCATTTGCATCCGTATATATATATATATATATATATATATATATAGTGCCTAAAGTGATCATAAAGAGGTGGTGGAACTTACCCTCCTTCACAGCCAACCACCCCCCAACACCACCACCGTAGTCCTTCCCCTTCCTGCCTACTTGGTAGATGCATTGCCCCTAGCCCCTCCCCTTTCCCCTTGGTTTTCATAGAAAATGTACTTATCACTGGTGGGGATGCAGCGATACAAAACACAGTTTTTGTGTATTCAGTTTGTGTCATTCAATGGCATGAATATAGATCTAATCGGAGGGGGTCAAGCAAAGCCTTTCTGGTTTTACAGAGCCACCATTTTCGGGTATAGGTAACACATACCCAAGATGGCAGTAAAAAGCATTGTTTTTGTTGCAATGAGTGTAGCCACTGTCCCCATAGATATCTATGGTGCAAACAGAGGTACCACAGAATAAACCAGTGATTTCGTCTCTTCTAAAATCCATGCTTTCATAAATAGATTCCTAACAATAAAGCTATTGGGGGGTTTACCAGAGTTTCTAAAGATGACAAGAAGCGGTTTTGCCCATAGCAACCAATCAGATTCTAGTTATCATTTATCTAGTACAGTCTATAAAATGATAAATAGAATTTTATTAGTTGAAACCAGTGACGTCAATGGGGACTGTAACTCTTACACCATCTATAGATGACATAAGGGCATGGGGCAGCACAGATGGTGTAATTGTTAGCATTACTGCCTCACAGCACTGAGGTCATGGGTTTGATTCCCACCATGACCCTAACCGTGTGGAGTTTGTATATTCTCCCCATGCTTGCATGGGTTTCTCCAGGTGCTCCAGTTTCCTCTCACAATCCAAAAATATACTGGTAGGTTAATTGGCTCCCAACAAAAATTAACCCTAGATTGAATGTGTGTGTACATGTGGAAGGAATATAGATTGTAAGCTCTGGGGCAGGGACTGATGTGAACGGCCAAATATTCTCCGTAAAGCGCTGCAGAATTTGTGTGAGAGCTATATAAATAACTTGCAATAAATAAATAACAATAAGGGCTTCTTACAGCTGTTTATTAAATAGTGGATTGCTGTCATAATAACCCCTTGTAGCATCAGTAACAAGTGCTAAAGGGGGTCACACTGGAATCGAATGTTATTGATGTTAATAATACTCTAGGAACAAAATCCGGTCCAAATTATTATTCTAGCTGTTTTTATAAAAAAAATTAAGAAACCCAGATCCAAAACTATAACACTTGAGGGCAGCTTTGCCAAAACCAAAACCTGATGATGATTAAGGGGTCCATTTACTAAACCTGGAATGGAGATAAAAAGGATGGAATTAAGTACCAGCCTATCAGCTCCTAACTACCATGTCACAGTCTGGGTTTGAAAAATCACAGTTAGTAGCTGATTGGCTGGTACTTTAACTCCGTCCAAGGCTTAGTAAATAGACCCGAAGAACCAAAACCAAACCATGGGAGTATGAGTACAGCTGAAGTTTTTGCAATCATTGCATCTGAGAAAAAATTACATGGATCTGGATGTGGGTTTTGATTTTGAGCTTGTCCATGAGTTTTACGGGAGACAAGTAACAAGTAGGCGGTTAGAGTTGGCAAACTGAACATAAACTCTCATTAACCTATTTGTAAACGGAATAAAAAGAATCACATGTAATGAACATTGTTCATGCAACACCAATACTATGAATGAAGTCATGTTTTATATTTAAATTCCCTTCATACCCTGTTTCATTTTAATAGAGGGCTGTGTATTGAGCTTTCGGCTGTGTGCGTCTGTGGTATATTTATTTCCTCTTTGGACACAGACATCAATACCACCAGCCACCCCAGAGACAAGCAGCTACCCTGTCTTTTGAAGCACCCCCTTTGCTGACTTTATGGTCTCTGCTTGGCGCAAACTTGCAAAAACTCTTTTACGAACTCGGAGACAGAGCAATTGGCCCTCTGCCCTCTGGCTGGATATTATCGCACTCTGGCAGAAACATAATTGGACATAAACCCTTCGAGAAATGGAGGAGGGGATAGTGTGTGAGTTTATAGAATGACTGCACCGAGCAAGTTAATTTATGTGTGTGTAAGTCCTGATATAAAAATAAATAACATGAATATAACTGTTTTTTTGCTGATGTTAGTAACAAATAAGAGAGAACAGTGGCAGATTATTGGGAACTCGCATACCAGTATAGACACGGTCTTGTTAACGCGCCCAGCTAAGGCACTCCAGTAATGCATTCACCCTTCCCACCGCCGCCAGATCTGGACGGGTATGTAATGCCATAGATGAGATAAATATACTGCCACTCAGCAAAATAAACACTGCAGGGATGTGATGCTTGATAAATAATCCCTTCACACACTTTTCTCATTGACATTTTCCAAAGGCCTAAACCACATTCAAATATGGAGATAATAAAAAAAAAATACTTTTTTTTAATGCACTGGGCAAAAAGTGATCATTCAGTGTTCAAAATGATTCCACTAGGAAAAAACACACACATATATATATATATATATACTTCATTATATAGTGTTAAACTGCTAGCAACATTTTGAAATGGCCCCACCCTAATGTTTCTATAGAGTCACCATTCTTTGCAGCAAAAGTTCATTGTATGCCCCATAGTATTATTATTATTATTATTATTATTATTATTATGACATTTTATTTATAAGGCGCCACATGTGTTTCGCAGCACCGTACAAAGGACAGTACAGGGGAAAAAACATTGCATTACAGTAAATAAATAACAGAAATAGAGTACAGGTAACAGAGCACCACACATTCTCAAGACATAATACAGCTAAGATGTAAGTATTGAGGGAGTGATCATCGTACTACTAGAGGCTGGTGGCCATAGATGGAGATGAGCCTTTACTAGCAGGATAAAGATGGTCGTTGAGTAGGGGAGAGCTGTGAGTGAAATGTGTTGAGACGAGGGCTTAGATAACAAGAGGAAAGAGGGCCCTGCTCTGAAGAGCTAACAATCTAATGGGGAGGGGCGACAGACAGATGACAAGAGGTGCAGGCAAGTGGGAGGTAGCCTGATGGCAGTATGCAAGCAAAGCTGAGATGTTCACGGCATGAGGCAGGGGGGTGGAGGCGCAGCTTCAGCACTGGGTTATGCATTGGGAGGGTATGCTTTGATGAATAGGTGGGTTTTTAGTGCCCGTTTGAAGCTTTGCAAGGTTGGGGAGAGTCTAATGGAGTGGGGGAGTGCGTTCCACTGAAGGGGTGCAGCACGGGCAAAATCCTGAACTCATGCATGGGAAGCAGTGACCAGGGCGGTGGAGAGGCGACGGTCATTAGTCGACCGTAGGGGGCGGGAGGGAGTATGAAGGGAAAGGAGGTTGGAGATGTAGGGAGCAGTGGAATTAGAGATGGCCTTGTATGTGAGGGTGAGGAGTTTGAAGAGGATTCTGTAGGGGAATGGGAGCCAGTGTAGATTTTGTTGAAGGGGAGTGGCAGATGTGGTGCGGCGGGAGAGGAAGATAAGCCTAGCTGCGGAGTTCAGGACAGATTGGAGGGGAGCAAGATGGGAGCAAGCGAGGCCAGTGAGGAGGACATTGCAGTAGTCAAGTCGTGAGATGACCAGTGAGTGGATGATGAGTTTAGTTGCACTCTGGGAGAGATATGGCCTGATACGAGCAATGTTGCGTAGCTGGTAATGACAGGATTGTGCCAGAGCTTGGATGTGGGGTGCAAAGGAGAGGGAGGAGTCCAGAGTGACGCCCAGGCAGCGGAGTTGGGGAACGGGGGAGATGGTGGTGTTGTCAACAATGATGGAGATATTGGTCGGGGGTGTTGCTCTGGATGGGGGGGAAGATGATGAGGTCCGTTTTGTCCATGTTGAGCTTTAGAGAGCGTTCAGACATCTAGGAGGAGATTGCAGAGAGGCAGCTGGAAACCTGAGAGAGGACAGAGGGGGACAGATCAGGAGAGGAGAGGTAGAGTTGTGTGTCATCAGCATAGAGGTGGTATTGAAGGCCAAATGAGTTAATGAGCGCACCCAGGGAAGAGGTATACAGGGAGAACAGAAGGGGTCCAAGAACAGAACCCTGAGGGACACCAACAGGAAGGATGGAAGGGTGTGAGGTGGTGCTGGAGGCAGACACAGAGAAGGATCGGTTAGTGAGGTAAGAAGAAAACCAGTGAAGGACAGTGCTAGAGAGGCCAGCGTTTTGGAGTGTGCCGAGGAGGAGAGGATGATCTACGGTGTCAAAGGCAGCAGAGAGGTCCAGAAGGATGAGCAGAGAGAAGTGGCCCCTGGATTTGGCCGAGAGCAGGTAATTGGTGACTTTCACCAGGGCAGTATCAGTTGAGTGGAGTGGGCGAAAGCCAAATTGTAGTGGATCGAGGATGGAGTTGTCAGAGAGGTAGCTTGTGAGACGGCTGTAGACTAGTCGTTCAAGTAATTTGGAGGCGAAAGGGAGAAGAGAGATGGGGCGGTAGTTATGTAATGCCCCAGTTAATGTTATTCCCTATAGTAGTATACTAGTTAATGTAATTTCCCATAGTAGTATACTTGTTAATGTAATTCTCTATAGTAGTATACTAATTAATGTAATTCCCCATAGTAGTATACTAGTTAATGTAATTTCCCATAGTACTATACTAGTTAATGTAATTCCCCATAGTAGTATACTAGTTAATGTAATTTCCCATAGTAGTATACTAGTTAATGTATAGGTGCCTACCTTGCTGCACCATCTCCCGGGAGGCTGCAGCGTGGTAGGCTAATGGGGGCATGTCCGATGGCAATGTGGGCGGTTCGAGGGTGTAGCTGACGGGGAAAGTGAGCGGTCTGGGGGCGTGGCACCATATTTGCATCATCGTGGCCCCGCCCCCGCTAGACAGTGCTGAGAAAACAGGCACAGTATAGCGGGGCGGAGCTACGATGACGCAAATCAGCACGAATCGCGTCATCGTATCCCCCTCGGACTGCCCACTGTGGGCGGCCGAGGGGGAGTGCGGGGGCAGCCAGAAAAAGCAGGACACTTGCCCACCTTTCAGGGGGGCCGGCAGGACCACCCAATTTTTGAGAACCTCCCGGCCTTTCCGGGAGGGTAGGCAAGTATGAGTTAATGTTATTCCGCATAGTAGTATACTAGTTAATGTTATTCCCCATAGTAGTATACTAATTAATAAAATTCCCCATAGTAGTATACTAGTTAATGTTATTCCCCATAGTCAGTGGTCGAAGTGGGGCGGTATACGGCGGTATGGTATACCGCCACTTCTTCCACTGACCCGGAAATGCAAGTGCAGCAGGAGGCGAGGGAAGTGGCCATCCTGCTGCACATTGCCCTCTCGTCCCTGCGCGGCGGCCGGCAGCTGTGTAGAGAGCTGTCCTCGCTCAGAGCCACTCACCGCCGCCAGCCGCTCTGCACTCTCCCCGCCGCGGTCCGTCTGCTCTGCTCCCTCCGCTCAGTGCTCTGCCTCCAGCCTCAGTCAGCAGCGCTATCAGTAAGTCGCTGCATATAGCTGTTGCCCTCGTTTATATACATTGCTGGCATAGGCCAGCAATGTATATACCGTACCACTGGCCACCAATGCTTATGCTTTTTTTTTTTTTTTTTAGCCAGTAATGTATACATTGCTGGCACAGGCCAGCGATGCATATATTCCTGTCACCACTGGCCACCAATGATCAATAAAGCAGTAATATACACATTGCTGACACAGGCCAGCAATGTTTATATTACTGGCACCACTGGCCACCAATGATCAATACAGCAATAGTCAGCCGCTCACCGTCGCCAGCCGCCCACTGCTCACATGCAAAAAATGGGGGTCAGAGGGACCTCACCGCACCAAAGGCCTCCTTACCACCTCCGCTGCCCATGGGTGCCTCCGCCGACCACAGTCAGGTAATGTTCCCCTGCTGTCACCCTCTCTCCCTGTTGTTACTGTCCCTGTCCCTACTGTCACTCTCTCTCCCCCCCTGCTGTCACTGTCGTCACTCTCTCTCTCCCTGTCATCACTCTCTCTCCATCGTCACTCTCTCTCAGTCGTCACTCTCTCTCCGTCGTCACTCTCTCTCCCTGTCGTCACTCTCTCTCCCTGTCCCTGCTGTCACTCTGGCTTTCCCTGCTGTCACAATTTCTGCTCATTCAGTGTGCTATAATGTGAGTTTTGGCTCATTCAGTGTGCTACAATGTGAATTCTGGCACATTCAGTGTGCTACAATGTGAATTCTGGCTCATTCAGTGTGCTACAATGTGAATTTCGGCTCATTCAGTGTGCTATAATGTGAATTTCGGCACATTCAGTGTGCTACAATGTGAATTTCGGCTCATTCAGTGTGCTATAATGTGAATTTCGGCTCATTCAGTGTGCTACAATGTGAATTTCGGCTCATTCCGTGTGCTACATTGTGAATTTTGGCTCATTCAGTGTGCTACAATGTGAGTTTTGGCTCATTCAGTGTGCTACAATGTGAATTTCGGCTCATTCAGTGTGCTATAATGTGAATTTCGGCTCATTCAGTGTGCTACAATGTGAATTTCGGCTCATTCAGTGTGCTACATTGTGAATTTTGGCTCATTCAGTGTGCTACAATGTGAGTTTTGGCTCATTCAGTGTGCTACAATGTGAATTTTGGCTCATTCAGTGTGCTATAATGTGAATTTCAGCTCATTCAGTGTGCTACAATGTGAATTTCGGCTCATTCAGTGTGCTATAATGTGAATTTCGGCACATTCAGTGTGCTACAAGGTGAATTTCGGCTCATTCAGTGTGCTATAATGTAAGTTTCGGCTCATTCAGTGTGCTACAATGTGAATTTCGGCTCATTCAGTGTGCTATAATGTGAATTTCGGCTCATTCAGTGTGCTACAAGGTGAATTTCGGCTCATTCAGTGTGCTATAATGTGAATTTCGGCTCATTCAGTGTGCTACAATGTGAATTTCGGCTCATTCAGTGTGCTATAATATGAAGTTTGGCTCATTCAGTGTGCTACAATGTGAATTTCGGCTCATTCAGTGTGCTATAATGTGAATTTCTGCACATTCAGTGTGCTAAAATGTGAATTCGGCTCATTCAGTGTGCTACAATGTGAATTTCGGCTCATTCAGTGTGCTATAATGTGAAGTTTGGCTCATTCAGTGTGCTACAATGTGAATTTCGGCTCATTCAGTGTGCTATAATGTGAATTTCTGCACATTCAGGGGTAAATTTACTAAGATGGGAGTTCTATTTAAGATGAGATGTTGCCCATAGCAACCAATCAGATTCTACTTCTCATTTATCTAGCACCTTCTAGAAGATAATACCTGGAATTTGATTGGTTGCTATGGGCAACATCCCATCTTAAATAGAACTCCAATCTTAGTAAATTTACCCCTCAGTGTGCTACAATGTGAATTTCGGCTCATTCAGTGTGCTACAATATGAATTTCGGCTCATTCAGTGTGCTACAAGGTGAATTTCGACTCATTCAGTGTGCTACAATGTGAGTTTCGGCTCATTCAGTGTGCTACAATGTGAGTTTCGGCTCGTACCGTGTGCTACAATGTGAATTTCGGCTCGTACCGTGTGCTACAATGTGAATTTCATCCTGTACCGTGTGCTATAAGGTGAAAGGGGAACCAGTACTAGATAGTATAAGGGGTTCTACTACACTGGACATGCCCCCTTTTGGGTGTCAAAGTCAAAAAATATTGTAATACATATCCCTTGTACTAACCCCTCATGCACATGCACGCTGCTCGTGCACCCGGTCCCCCGTGCGTACACATATCCGCAAGTTGCGTAAGAGACGCTCCGGCGACTCGTGCGCATGATATGTGTATTTACGGCGGAGTTTGTGAGCGTGTAGCGTGTTATTAGAAAATTGCATATATAACCCAAATAGTGCATTTTGTAGATATAGTTCCCTTAGATCATGTCAGCGAGTAATGTTAGTTTAAACAGTTCCTGGACAGAGAGATTCATCTTTGCATGATAGGAAGGGTCAGACAAAGGTTGGAAGGTGATGTCTAGTATCCAGCTGTAGGGTATTTTAAGGGTAACATTCCGGCGTTAGTTAGGAAAGGGTCGCTTGCTCCTGCGTATAGTTATGTACAAAAGTAGATTATGAACATTAACTGTATTTGCTGTAAATTACACATGCAGCGGGAATCCAGAAGATACCTCCCACCAGAGCAATTGGGGAAGGACATTGCCTACCTGTTCAAATCCACCTATGACCTTTGCTGTAATGTAGAGACATATCCCTGTGTCCAATGAACAATGAGATTACAGTGACCATTGTATTGTGAATGTATGTTGTGTATAAAAAGACCACTGTTGCCTGGCCAGGACACAAGACTCTGAAGACTTTCTTCCTGATAGCTGAGGAATGGTCAAGGACGCGCTTGCGAACGATTCCCCTCGTATGTATATTCTTTGTAGCCATTATTCTCTATTATTCTGTTTATATTTCCTTATTAGCCTGTAGTGTATAACTTGTATCTGTTTACCCCTTTTCTCTGAATAATCCACTGCGGTGTTAGAGCCCAGTGGTTTACCACAAACCGGTGTTGTGTTTTCACTTTCCTGCAAAGGGCTTTCTTAGCGTCTTAATCGCTATAAGGTGTATAAGCATTGTTAAGGTGTAAGCACTGCGGGTACTTCATACCACCAGCGCTACTTAAGGTTTTAAGGTATTACATCATTGCAGTACTAGGCTGCTAAGGTTTAAAGTATAAGCACATCCTTACACTGTTTCATTACTTAAGGTTTACTGTATATCACTCTGTGTGCGTCCGTGCCGCGTGTACGTTGTACCCACGGCACGGCGTCTGATACGCTAAGAGCGTATCAATACGGTACTCAGTACGCCAATAGCGTGCTTAGTACGAAGCGTGAATCCGTGTGCGTACGTGCTGCTCGGGCGTCGCGCCCACGGCACAGCGTCTGATACGCTAAGTGCGTATCCATACAGTACTCAGTACGCAAATAGCGTACTTAGTACGTTAGTGTGTGTAATAAGTCTAGCGGCCATAGCGGCTCCACGGTAATAGCGAGTCTAGCGGTATAGCTTTATGATTTAAGGTAATATTTGACATTATCAATTGGGGGCATCGTCCGGTCCTCCTCATATCCGCAGCCTAGCAGGACAAGGCAGACTTTATCTATCAGCAAAGGGCGGGAAGGTATCCCCTGTTAGCCTTCTATTGGTCAGGTGGATACACTGGTGCTGATTAGATAAGCGTCTGCTCCGCATGGTTTGTAGGGATGCTGGTGGGATCCGAAAGGTAAGAACGTAAAGCTATTGTTTGTTTAAATCTGTTAAATTTCTGTTTGGTGCCAACTGCACACGCAACACACGTAACACACGCACACACCTGTATTTTATTTGTGTATTTTGCATATCTACTCGCTTGTTGCCATTAGCATTGATTATTAGACCCGTGCTGAAAAAATTTGTTGCTATTTAGTTAAAATTATAGAGTAATATTTAAGGGAGTACATGTAAAACACACACGCAGCCTGGCCTAGTTATAAAGGTTTATACAGGAGATACTGTGTGGTGTTTGGTAAGCGATTATAGTTAAATATCGTTTACATTTATAGAAGTGTGGTATTTGTATTACTGCGGACGTATACGGCCATTGTACACGTGTTTCGGAAAAACGTTCAAGACTGAGTGCGCAATGTAAAGGCCTACACACGTGGCGTATTTTACGCAACGTGTGTACAGATACGCCCACTCAATACAAATCACACGATAGCATTGTTTTAGTATAGGCGATACGGTAGCCACGCGACAATAGCACAAATTTGTTCAGTTTCCAATATTTAGTTTAAAAGAACCTTCTCTTATTGTTTCACCTCTGGGACTAGGCTGTTTCACCTGAATGAAAGTTAATTTTCTGTACAGAAAAATCAAAGTGTATATGAGTGAACGAGCGTGAGTGACTGCAAATAAAGGTTTTGTGAACCCAGAATTCGGGATCCCGTAGGAGACCACATCAGGTGAGTGGACACTTAGTGGCGTGGGAGTGGCTTTCTCACGTTAACATTGTATAAGGTATAAAGGAGCAATTAGTATAACAGCAGACCAAGAGGTCAGCGAAGTCAGAAATCCGCTGACTAAGTCAAGCGAAGCTCTGAAAACCGTGGCCTGAGAAAGGTCAGCGGTGAGAGCGCAGCCCCGGGGGTTTGCGTAGTACCCATATAGGCCCGTTCAGATACGCTCCGGCTGAGGTTTCGCAGCCTAAACAATCGATTCCGTTGGTCGTATAGCGGATAAGTAACAGTTACTTATACGCAGTGCGACTGTACCACACGTTAGTGTGTGCAATAGTTAGTTCAACTTGATACCCATTACGCAATTTGCATAAAATCGCGGGATCATAGACGCTAATTGTACACGCAGACGTGATTTGTATAAAAGGTTTTTTTATTTTAAGGGAGTTTCGCTGCTCACTCAGGAAATCTCCAACAACTGATATTTACTGGGAGGGGTAAGTCACTCCCACACGCTCTCAGTAAATAGAGGTTACGCAGGGTCCTAGGTTGGGTACGACCAGCATTGGGCACAGTGTGTGGGTCTACTGGCCAACGTGGGCGTGAGTGGGTGAGAGCGCTTGGAGAACTTTCACCGTCGCCTTAACCTCTGAGTAATTTGGTTTTTGTAGGAATTAGCTGAGAAGGCAATACCTGCAAAGAATGGGGGCCAGTTGCTCAAGTAAGGGACGATCAACCAGGGTTCAGGTTGATAATTCGCGGCCCAAAGGGTCGGCGAGGTACATAATGTGTGAGAAATATGGATCACACACACAGGTTTTATGCTATGAATGGGAACGTATGACTGTGGAAGATAGGGAACCGTTCCCTAGGGTAGGCAGTTTTAGTCCTGAGGTGTTGCAAAATTTAAGGAGAAGGATATGTCTGATAAAATCCAGGAAACAAAGGATTAGACATTATGATTGTTTACAGTTATGGCAACAGGAGGGTGATATACAACGAGGATTAGCTCAAGCAGCTGGTTCCAACCCTAGCAGGAAACTGATAGCAACTGCACCACCACCACCGTACATTACAGGGGAGAAAATGGCTACAGAGAATGGCATACTGATATACGATAAGAGTGCACTTAATAAATGTATTAATGATGATAAGAGTAAAGTAGATAATAAGATTTTACTCACCGGTAAATCTATTTCTCGTAGTCCGTAGTGGATGCTGGGACTCCGTAAGGACCATGGGGATTAGCGGCTCCGCAGGAGACTGGGCACAACTAAAGAAAGCTTTAGGACTACCTGGTGTGCACTGGCTCCTCCCACTAAGACCCTCCTCCAGACCTCAGTTAGGATACTGTGCCCGGAAGAGCTGACACAATAAGGAAGGATTTTGAATCCCGGGTAAGACTCATACCAGCCACACCAATCACACCGTATAACTCGTGATACTATACCCAGTTAACAGTATGATAACAACTGAGCCTCTCAACAGATGGCTCAACAATAACCCTTTAGTTAGGCAATAACTATATACAAGTATTGCAGACAATCCGCACTTGGGATGGGCGCCCAGCATCCACTACGGACTACGAGAAATAGATTTACCGGTGAGTAAAATCTTATTTTCTCTAACGTCCTAAGTGGATGCTGGGACTCCGTAAGGACCATGGGGATTATACCAAAGCTCCCAAACGGGCGGGAGAGTGCGGATGACTCTGCAGCACCGAATGAGCAAACTCTAGGTCCTCCTCAGCCAGGGTATCAAACTTGTAGACTCTTGCAAGAGTGTTTTAACCCGACCAAGTAACAGCTCGGCAAATTTGTAAAGCCGAGACCCCTCGGGCAGCCGCCCAAGAAGAGCCCACTTTCCTCGTGGAATGGGCTTTCACAGATTTAGGGTGCGGCATTCCAGCCGCAGAATGTGCAAGTTGAATCGTGCTACAGATCCAGCGAGCAATAGTCTGCTTAGAAGCAGGAGCACCCAGCTTGTTGGGTGCACACAGGATAAATAGCGAGTCAGTTTTCCTGACTCCAGCCGTCCTGGAAACATATACTTTTCAGGGCCCTGACTACGTCCAGAAAACTTGGAATCCTCCAAGTCCCAAGTAGCCGCAGGCACCACAATAGGTTGGTTCACATGAAAAACTGATACCACCTTAGGAAGGAATTGGGAACGAGTCCTCAATTCCGCCTTATCCATATAGAATACAGATAAGGGCATTTGTATGACAAAGCCGCCAATTCTGATACACGCCTGGCCGACGCCACGGCCCACAGCATGACCACTTTCCACGTGAGGTATTGTAGCTCCACGGATTTAAGTGGCTCAACTCAATGCGACTTCAGGAAATCCAACACTACGTTGAGATCCCACGGTGCCACTGGAGGCACAAACGGGGGTTGACTATGCAGCACTCCCTTAACAAAAGTCTGAACTTCAGGCAGTGAAGCCAGTTCTATTTTGGAAGAAAATCGACAGAGCCGAAATCTGGGCCTTAATGGAACCCAATTTTAGGCCCATAGTCACCTCTGACTTGTAGGAAGTGCAGAAAGCGACCTAGCTGAAATTCCTCCTTTGGGGCCTTACTGGCCTCACAGCACGCAATCTATTTCCGTCATATGCGGTGATAATGGTTTGCGTTCACTTCTTTCCTAGCTTTAAATAGCGTAGGAATAACTTCCTCCGGAATGCCCTTTTCCTTCAGGATCCGGCGTTCAACCGCCATGCCGTCAAACGCAGCCGCGGTACATCTTGGAACAGACAGGCCCCCTGCTGCAGCAGGTCCTGTCTGAGCGGCAGAGGCCATGGGTCCTCTGAGATCATTTCTTGGAGTTCTGGGTACCAAGCTCTTCTTGGTCACCCGGAACTTCTTACTCCTCTCCTTATTATTCTCATTACCCTGGGTATGAGAGGCAGAGAAGGGAACACATACACCGACTGGTACACCCACGGTGTTACCAGAGCGTCCACAGCTATCGCCTGAGGTTCCCTTGACCTGGCGCAATATCTTTGTAGCTTTTTGTTGAGGCGGGACGCCATCCTGTCCACCTGTGGCCTTTCCCCACGGTGTACAATCATTTGGAAGACTTTTGGATGAAGTCCCCACTCTCTCGGGTGGAGGTCGTGTCTGCTGAGAAAGTCTGCTTCTCAGTTGTCCACTTCGGGAATGAACACTGCTGACAGTGCTAACACATGATTTTCCGCCCATCGGAGAATCCTTGTGGCTTCTGCCATCACCATCCTGCTTCTTGTGCCGCCCTGTCGGTTTACATGAGCGACCGCCGTGATGTTGTCTGACTGGATCAGCACCGGCCGGTGTTGAAGCAGGGGTCTAGCCTGACTTAGGGCATTGTAAATGGCCCATAGTTCCAGAACATTTATGTGTAGGGAAGTCTCCTGACTTTTCCATAGGCCTTGGAAGTTTCTTCCCTGTGTGACTGCCCCCCAGCCTTGAAGGCTGGCATCCGTGGTCACCAGGACCCAGTCCTGTATGCCGAATCTGCGGCCCCCTAGAAGATGAGCACTCTGCAGTCACCACCACAGCGACACCCTGGCCCTTGGAGACAGGGTTATCCGCCGATGCATCTGAGGATGCGACCCGGACCACTTGTACAACAGATCCCACTGGAAGATCCTTGCATGGGACTTGGCGAATGGAAATTCTTCGTAAGAAGCTACCATCTTTCCCAAGGCTCGCGTGCATAGATGCACCGATACCTGTATTTGTAGTAGGAGGTCTCCGTCTAGAGACGCCAACTCCTTGGACTTCTCCTCCGGGAGAAACCCTTTTTATCCTGTTCTGTGTCCAGAACCATACCCAGGAACAGTAGACGCGTCGTAGGAACCAGCTGCGACTTTGGAATATTCAGAATCCAGCCGTGCTGTTGTATCACTTCTCGAGATAGTGCTACTCCGACAAACAACTGCTCCCTGGACCTCGCCTTTATAAGGAGATCGTCCAAGTACGGGATAAGTACTTCGGCCATTACCTTGGTAAATACCCTCGGTGCCGGGGACAGACCCACGGCAACGTCTGGAATTGGTAATGACAATCCTGTACCACAATTTTGAGGTACACCTGGTGACGAGGGTAAATAGGGACATGCAGGTAAGTATCCTTGATGTCCAGTAATACCCTGAAATTTTCCAGGCTTGCAATAATCGCCCTGAGCGATTCCATTTTGAACTTGAACCTTCGTATATAAGTGTTCAAGGATTTCAATTTTAGAATGGGTCTCACCGAACCGTCTGGTTTCGGTACCACAACATTTTGGAATAGTAACCCCGGCCTTGTTGAAGGAGGGGTACCTTGATTTCACCTGCTGGAAGTACAGCTTGTGAATTGCCGCCAGTACTACCTTTCTCCGAGGGCAGCAGGCAAGGCTGATGTGAGGCAACGGCGAGGGGGAGTCGTCTAGAACTCCAGCCTGTATCCCTGTGATACTACTTGCAGAACCTAGGGATCCACCTGTGGGCAAGCCCACTGATCCCTGCAGTTCCAGAGACGCGCCCCCACCGCACCTGTCTCCACCTGTGGAGCCCCAGCGTCATGCGGTGGACTCAGAGGAAGCGAGGGAAGATATTTGATCCTGGAACTGGCTGACTGGTGCAGCTTTTTCCTTCTTCCCTTGTCTCTGTGCAGAAAGAAAGCGCCTTTGACCCGCTTGCTTTTCTGAAGCCGAAAGGACTGTACCTGAAAATACGGTGCTTTCTTTAGGCTTTTGTGAGGAAACCTGAGGTAAAAATTTTTCTTCCCAGCTGTTGCTGTGGATACGAGGTCCCAGAGACCATCCCCAAACAATTCCTCACCCTTATATGGCAGAATCTCCATGTGCCTTTTAAATGCAGTATCACCTGTCCACTGCCGGGTTTCTACTACCCTCCTGGCAGAATGGACATTGCATTAATTCTGGATGCCAGCCGGCAAATATCCCTCTGTGCATCCTTTATATATAAGACAACGTCTTAAATATGCTCAATGTTAGCAAATATTATTATCCCTGTCTTAGCGTATTAATATTATCTGACAGGGTAGCACTATTTATGCTGAGGCAATTGCAGGTTTCAGTATATAACCTGAGTGTGTAAATACAGACTTCAGGATCGCCTCCTGCTTTTTATCAGCAGGTTCCTTCAAGGTGGCCGTATCCTAAGACGGCAGTGCCACCTTTTGACAAACGTGTGAGCGCCTTATCCACCCTAAGGGATATCTCCCAACGTGACCTATCCTCTGGCGGGAAAGTGTACGCCATCAGTAACTTTTTAGAAATAACCAGTTTCTTATCGGGGGAAACCACGCTTCTTTACACACTTCATTCATTCATCTGATGGGGGAACAAAACAGTGGCTGTTTTTTCTCCCCAAAAATAAAACCCCTTTTATGTGGTACTTGGGTTTATGTCAGAAAATGCGTAACACATTTTTCATTGCCGAGATCATGTAACGGATGTTCCTAGTGGATTGTGTATATGTCTCAACCTCGTCGACACTGGAGTCAGACTCCGTGTCGACATCTGTGTCTGCCATCTGAGGTAACAGGCGTTGTTTTGAGCCCCTGATGGCCTTTGAGACGCCTGGGCAGACGCGGGCTGAGAAGCCGGCTGTCCCACAGCTGTTACGTCATCCAGCCTTTTATGTAAGGAGTTGACACTGTCGGTTAATACCTTCCACCTATCCATCCACTCTGGTGTCGGCCCCACAGGGGGCGACATCCCATTTATCTGCCTCTGCTCCGCCTCCACGTAACCTTCCTCATCCAACATGTCGACACAGCCGTACCGACACACCGCACACACACAGGGAATGCTCTGACTGAGGACAGGACCCCACAAAGTCCTTTGGGGAGACCGAGAGAGAGTATGCCAGCACACACCAGAGCGCTATATAATGCAGGGATTAACACTATAACTGAGTGATTTTTCCCCAAATAGCTGCTTGTATACATATATTGCACCTAAATTTTGTGCCCCCCCTCTCTTTTTAACCCTTTGAGCCTGAAAACTACAGGGGAGAGCCTGGGGTGCTGTCTTCCAGCTGCACTGTGAAGAGAAAATGGCGCCAGTGTGCTGAGGGAGAAGCCCCGCCCCCTTTTCGGCTGACTTTCTCCCGCTTTTTCTGTGATACTGGCAGGGGTAATTTTACATCTATATAGCCTCTGGGACTATATATGATGTATATTTTGCCAGCCAAGGTGTTATTTATTGCCCTCAGGGCGCCCCCCCCAGCGCCCTGCACCCATCAGTGACCGAAGTGTGAGGTGTACATGAGGAGCAATGGCGCACAGCTGCAATGCTGTGCGCTACCTTGGTGAAGACCGAAGTCTTCTGCCGCCGATTTTCCGGACCTTCTTCGTGCTTCTGGCTCTGTAAGGGGGACGGCGGCGCGGCTCCGGGAACGAACACCAAGGTCGGGTCCTGCGGTCGATCCCTCTGGAGCTAATAGTGTCCAGTAGCCTAAGAAGCCCAAACTACCACCTGTTAGGTAGGTTCGCTTCTTCTCCCCTTAGTCCCTCGCTGCAGTGAGTCTGTTGCCAGCAGATCTCACTGAAAATAAAAAACCTAAATATACTTTCTTTCTAGGTGCTCAGGAGAGCCCCTAGTGTGCATCCAGCTCAGCCGGGCACAGAAATCTAACTGAGGTCTGGAGGAGGGTCTTAGTGGGAGGAGCCAGTGCACACCAGGTAGTCCTAAAGCTTTCTTTAGTTGTGCCCAGTCTCCTGCGGAGCCGCTAATCCCCATGGTCCTTACGGAGTCCCAGCATCCACTTAGGACGTTAGAGAAAAATGTATTAATGCTAATGCTAACCCGTGCAAGTTGTATCCCATCTTAAACTTCCCTCAGGACTGCGACCAAGAAGATGAGCCCAGCGCGATATCGGCACTCTCTCTAGCAGTCACCATACAAGATACTCAAGTGGGCACGTCGGCCCAACCAGTAAGAGCAGTAGCAAAGGCCCCTAGTGGAGGGACAGGTGAGGTCGTGTCCACAGGTAAGTACGGTACTGTACATTATGCAGAAACAATTGCACCTCACATTGTAGAAGCAACCCAGAATGATGTAATTGAACTGAATCCTGTCAGGGTGATCGCAGTCCCCAATGGGAAGACTGACGTTCTGGGAATCACTCCCGTCGGGAACATTGCTATGCATTGCCCCTGGTCCCGGACAGAATTGAGGACAATTATGTCTGAATTTCCCGATCACAGGAAAGATCTAGCCACATGTCAGAGGTTTATTAGAGAACTAGGTAACGCCACCGAACCCAATAACAAAGATTGGCGGACAGTGCTAAGGGCATGTTTACCCTCCAATATTGACCCCGTGAAATTCATTGCTGACTGTAGATTAGATGCAGAAGTACCTCTCACTGATGAATACAATCAGGAGAACGTAAAACAGATCAATCTGCAATTAGGAGTATATTTCCCAACTGTTGTCAAGTGGAATAAAATTTTCTCCATTAGACAAAAAGAAGGTGAAACTGCTTCTGACTATTTCCATCGAGCACTGCAGGAAATGGCTAGATTTACTGGGATCGAAGACGTTAAGGATAATGTGCACCATAGGGAGGTAGCTGTGTCCGTATTAATGGACGGGTTAAAGGAAGTGTTGAGAACCAGGGTACAAACCACTCAACCAAGTTGGAGAGGTATCTCGGTGGCTGCGTTAAGAGAGTCCGCTATTGAGCATGATCGGAACATCATTAGGCACAGGGAGTCACAGGGGGATAAGCTGATGACAGTAAGTATAAAAGCCCTGACAAGGAAGCCACATCAGCCTAAACCCCAGACCCCTGTTGGTAAGTCGTATGTGATAACATGTTATAAATGTCAGAGAGAAGGACATTACGCACGGAACTGTAATTTTAGAGACCCACATAAGGTATATCGACCCCCTAGACCAGAACATGACACACTGTATGACGCACGTAATTGGAATCAAGGATCACATAGGGAAAATTTTGGCCCGCACCTTATAAAAAAAAAAAACAGTTAAAAATCTTGTACTAAGATCATGAGTAATTAAAGTGCCTAACAGCAATTTCCCACCAGCCTCACTTCTAAAACTAAATTAAATGCGCAAAAGATAATTTAATAAAACGGGAAGGAAACAATTCTTCATGATAAATAAGTACATTGCCATTTTATTTACACACGCAGCATATACCATATGGGCAAGATAAGCAGAAAGATCAGATAAGAACAATAGGAAATTGCAGGTTAGCAGCCATGGAATAGATCATCTCAAGATTACTTCTTTTGAAAATATAAACTCTGCACATAGAAATCAGAATATCTATATTACTTTTTTTTTTTAAATGGCAAGAAAATACATAAATAGGTACAACAAAATCCTGCAGCTTCTTTGGCTATGTAGAACGTTTTTTTGGAAAATCAGGTCAGAACATTTATGGAAACTGGTGCACAAGAGAAGGTGCTGTAACCAGTGGCACAGCCAGGAAGGGTGCTGGAAGGGGTGGGCAGGGTTGGGCAACAGCTCCCCCTGCTGAATAAATGTTGAACTTGGTGCCTTGTAGAGTGGGATCCAATCAGTGTAGGACCATCCTGAGGCTGACTACTATTGGTTGTATTTTTAGTTAGTCTGAAAGTGGAGGAGCTGAGGAGTTACAGATGGACAGGCAGGTAGGTGGGAGGACTAGATAATAGATATTACTCCTGTTCCCCTCCCCTTATAGGGGGGCATGCAGTCTATTACTGCGATGCATGGACCCTACCTCATCTTTCCTGGTTCCTCCTCTTCAGTTCGTGGGTGGGGGGAGGGGCTGCGGGATGAAAATAATGTATTTAGATGTTGATATTAGAATTTTAAAACACCTGGGCCCGAGTGCTCTGGTGCCTCTATCTTAGCTCCTTCTCCCAGTGCCCAGAAATGTCTAGAATAGGAAAGTTTCTTTCTTGATCAGACAAATAACAGTGAGGTTGTCAAAGCCCCTCCTCCTTGGCCTCTCCATGTGCAGTGGGCTTATACAGACATCATACACACATCACAAATAACAGATTTTGGGGCCTATTTATCAAATATTAAATCTGAAATATCCCCCCAAAACAGGCATTTATTAAAGGGGACCCACATGTAGAAGGATCCCCAGAATGTAACATGGAAGTACCACAGCAGATATCTCCTCCATTTCCGACAGTGGAAGTAGGTCCCATAGCGGCTGTTTAGGTCTTTGGTTGACCAAAATCCAGATGGCATTAGTCTATGGTCTACCTATGGTAGACGGAACCTTCCCCAGCAGTGGCCGCCGTACATGTGTGGTCAGCTGGCTGTGCATACGTAGTAACGCTGAGGGGTCCAGATAGAGAAGTGAAGTGATAACGTTACCCATCATTCTCCTTCTTACACATCTCAAGGACATTTACTTTCACAGCCCCTGTAACTGAGTGATTAATAAGACATTTGGGTGATCAATAATTTCTTGATACTGTGAAAAACGGCGATAAGAAATTATGAACTCCAGATGCTAGAGGTCAAGTGGGACCTCTAGTGTCTGACTGCCTCCCTTTATGCTGTCTGTGGGAGCCCATGCAGCCTAGGCATCTGCTGCAGCCGGTATGCAGGGTGCCAGTGGTGTGCAGCTGGTGGCTGGAGAAGGTACAGAAATGCATCTTCTCCCATGTAGACCACGTGGCAATGAACATACACACTGTGGCAACAAGCATGAATCCCGTGGCAACAGTCATGAGGCACCTGACAGTGAGAATTAACCCCCTGGCAACAAGCATGGAATTCAGAACATGAAACCCCTGATAACAAGCATTAAAACCCTTAGCAGTGAGCATGAGACCCCTGGCAATGAGCAGAAACCCCTGACAATGACCATGGAACCCAAAGCAGGAAACCCCTGGCAATGAACATTAGATCCCTGGCAATGAGCAGGTAATTTAAAAGTAATTAGAAGTCTTACTGTGGGGCATAATTTGTAAGTGACATTATTGTGTGTGGAGCATAAAATGGTTTAAGGGAATAACTGTATGTGGCATAATAATGAAATAAACAATAGTGTGGCATTACAGTGTGGCATAATATGAAATTGATATTATGGTGTGTGGCATAAATTGAATTAGGCATTACGGTCTGTGGCATAACATGTAATGGGCATTACGGTGTGTGACATAACATGTAATTTACATTACTGTGTGTGGCATAATGTGTAATGGACATTACGGTGTGTGGCATAATGTGTAATGGGCATTATGGTGTGTGACATAAGGTGTAATGGGCATTATGGTGTGTGACATAACATGTAATTTACATTACTGTGTGTGGCATAATGTGTAATGGACATTACGGTGTGTGGCATAATGTGTAATGGGCATTATGGTGTGTGACATAAGGTGTAATGGGCATTATGGTGTGTGGCATAATGTGTAATGGGCGTTACAGTGTGTGGCATAATGTTTAATGGGCATTACGGTGTGTGGCATAATGCGTAATGGGAATTATGGTGTGTGGAATAATGTGTAATGGGAATTATGATGTGAGGAATAATGTGTAATGGGCATTACTATAAGGAGGAAAAATTATTAATGTAAAAATGAATAATGTAAAGCGCATGAATCAGGTTTTTTTTTCTCCCTGTGTTTGTCTTCCCTGTATTGTATAAGGGCCTTTACCTGGCGTAATGTGTATAAGGGGCACTACTGTGTGGAATGCGACTGACGGACACTACTGTGCAGTGTAATATGAATTGATACTATTCTGTGGCCATGCTCCTTCATCATGAAGCCACTACCCTATTTGATGTGTGCCTTTGACTGGGGAGGGACAGGAAACTTTTGCCCTGTATGCCACAAAGTTTAGAACCAGCCGTGTTCAGAACCCCTTGCCAACTCCACCCTAATTACTAATTTGGAAGTTTTAAATGAGCTTAATTGAACCAATAATTACTTGTCGTTTTGGTGGTTAAAAAAACGGCCGCAAATAACCCCAAAATCAACTTCTTTTTTTGTTAGATTATGTACCCAAATGTAATCATTTAATCAAGTTTTTCTTTTTTCTTTTTTTTCGTTTTTGGAAAAATGTAAAGTTGTTTTAAATTACCCCAACAGCGGCTTTTTTTGCTGATTTTTTTGTTTGTTTCATATATAAAGCAAACAAAATATGTTTGCTTTCTATAATTTTTTTACTTTAAAAAAATGCATAAATCAGTCATTTGATACCTTTTAAAAGCGTCCACAACTTTCCTTATGTCGATAACAGCCTTCTTTATGATTGTCCTAACGAAGTTAATGTGATGTGACTGTGGTTTATGCAATAAAAATTATGCGTGCGTGCGTGCGTATAAAAAGTATGCTTAAAAAAGTTTAAAGTCAGCACATACAACAGGCAGCAAAAGGGATCATTTAAGGATTAGCTCTTTTCAAGCATTGTCCACATTGTACTATTTAGCAGTCTGTCCTGAGACCTGTCCATGCACTTATACGTCACTGAGTCCACCTGAAGTATCTCAGATGCCAATCCTAATAGCCATCTTTCATGGTTGTAAATTAATTAACGCTGTTAGCACCTTTACAGGGCTCTAGCTCATGTTTACCCCGTCATCTCTATGCATGGCTTATACCAATCCCAACAAGGGTCGTCCAAAACAGAGCAGGGCAGCTTGTTAGGATGTTAAGGGCACATGTCCAACTCTATTGATTGAGACGTCAACAGGCCTTGGAATTTATAAATATGTCAGGTGTTGCGAGCTGAGTCCCGGACAGGGGGATAAAGTAACAAATGGAATGTTTGAACAGATTAATCTCCATCTCATTTTCTTATCAGCCTGAGAGGCGAATGACAAGGATGGTAAATATGAACAATTGCAGGAACTATGGTAACCTTGTTGGTCACGTCCTTTGGATGCGATTGCCAATTTCCAATGACATATTCATGTGACTGCATATAATGACCCCTCTGTTTGCAGACGGGGAAGAACTGCGGAGTTAGAACTTTAGTGCTAGGATTTATGGTGGAAAAGTTAAGTGTCCAAAAAACAAGTTTGACGGCGAGCCTTCTGTTCTCGAAATTAATTTTCCCTGAGTTTAATTTTGTGTGATATACTTTCCAAGGTACAGCAGCTGTGTCTGCACAGGAATAACTTCAATCACCTACGGGTGGATACACTTTAATATAACTACTCCAGTTATATGTTTAGAGACAGCAGTGCAAAAAAAAGTTGAATGACCTTTCCCGGTAGACCAGACAGTGCATTACTAATTTTCCTTTCCCGGTTATGCTCACAATGTACCAGTTCCCCACCCCTCCCCTGCCATAAGGCCATGATGTTATCTCTAATGACGTTTTTCAATGCGTTGAACTTTACTGCCCCTGTGTGCAGAGACCACTAGAGTAAAACGTTGGTTTGAGATGCCACTGGTCACAATAGAACATGGCTTTGGTCATGTGGTTGTAGCATCTGTCCAATCAGTCGCCTGCCTTTCTAACTTACATGGTCAGATTTTGAGAATACTTTGGTTAGTTTGCAAAATGTGTTGTTGAAGCCTCTTCTGTATATATATATATGTATATATATATATAAAACTGGAACAGGTGTAGTGCAATCTCTAAGAAACCTGAGCAATTACCAGCTATAACATTGCAGGAGTCGGGCAACCAGAGTTCACAAATTGGAAAATGTAAAGGATTCTCTGTGATGTAATGCATCCAATATGATCAGTGCAGTTTGATGCTACTAACAATGAAGGAAGTATGGACCCCACGCAAGGAAGTATGGACTTCGCTGCTAACCCCATGCAGGTTGATAGTCATCACGTTACATACCCGCCTGAGCAGAAGAGATTTACCATTTCCATTATAAAATGAGCAGTAGTAGTTTATGAAATAAAGAATTTCACTCCTGTAAATGTAGTGTATACATTCCAAGCAATCTCTAGTGTCCGCAATACAATGAAGAACATTCTATTGACCACAATACTATAGAGCTAATGGAAAACATATGCATGCATACTTATCTATGACAAAGTTTTACTGTATTTTATATTAGACATTTTACCATAGTTTGACCACTGCCCTCAGTTTATATATAATTAAGTGTTGCCTGTGTCTTATCGGTATCTGGTCTATAGAGCTACACTAAAAAGGTCTACAGTCAATAGGTCAAACACGGGTGGTCTTCAGGTTGCCAGCGGTTGGGCTCCCGGCGACCACCATAACGGTGCTGGAATCCCGACTGCCGGCATACCAACATCTTTTCTCCCTCTTTGGGGTCCACGACCCCCCTGGAGGGAGAATAGATAGCGTGGCGTGCGTAGCGCGCCACCGTGCCCGCAGTGTGGCGAGCGCAGCAAGCCTGCAAGGGGCTCATTTGCGCTCGCACAGCTGTCGGTATGCCGGCGGACGGGATTCCGGCGGCGGTATGCTGGTCGCCGGGACCCCAACCGCCGGCAAACCATACAACACCCGGTCAAACACTAATGGTCGACATACATTAGGTTGACAGGGTCAAAAGGTCGAATGTAATAGGCAGACAGTTCAAACGGTTGACAGGTTCAAAAGGTCAACACGGTCAAAAGGTCGACATGACAATGACTGACACACATATGGCCGACACAAGTTTTATTTTTTTACATTGTTTCAACTTTTTTATACTTTACGATCCACGTGGACTACGATTGTGAATAGTAACCTGTGCCAAGCGCAGCAGTAACGGAGTGAAGCACCTTACCCAAAGCATGGCGAGTGAAGCGGTACATTAATATGCTGGTTTGTGGCAGAAAAGTGACAAAACACACACAAAAACAAAAAGGTCTACCTTTTTTGTGTTGACCATTTTCATGTCAATCTTTTGACCCTGTCAACCTTTTCTACTGGCTACCTATTTCATGTTGACCGTTTGACCCTGCCGACCCTTCGAACCTGTCGACCTAATGCATGTCGACCATAAGTGGTCAACCTATTGACTGTAAACCTTTTTAGTGTAGCGCTAATAATCCACACCTGTCTTATCAATGCACCAAACATTATCCTTACCATAATGATTATACTATTTCTATTGGTAGCCTTGATGAACTCAGGGTCTGGAGGCTTTATCTCCTGGGCCAACCATAGGTATCAGCTACTGAACGTAAGGGGCTGAGTTGGGTCACGGGTACCTCAGTGTTAGGCCAATAGGCCACACACAGGTTACAGACACATTTATACCATTATTCTCCTAGTAGGTATACAAAAGGGTATGCTTTGAGTGTTATATTCTTTCTTACCAATATACATGGCCATCGAATGGTTCCCCAGCGATGATCTCCATTGGTGGTGCCATCTGTACTTTCCATCAAAGGCAGGAAACCACAGATGGAACTCCATTAATTTCTTGAACTATTGATGAGTGTCACTAGTGGGGATGGGATGCATTTGGCATCCCGGCAGTCTGAATGCCAGTGGTCATGTGACCGACACCAGAATCCCAATACCACTGGATGCCAGAAGACCAACCGATGGGATGCCAAAGGTGAGTATCAGTGTTAGGGCCCAGGGTTAGGCACTAGGGGTTTAGGCACTAGGGGGTGGTTAGCCATAGCCGCCACCCACCAAGGGTTAGTCCTAGCAACCAGTACCCACTGATTAGTCCTCGTTGCCACCCCCCAAAGGTTAGGGTAGGGGGCAGAAGAGTGGTAAATTACTAACCCCAGTCTGGTTTCGGGACACTCATTGTTGGGATGCCACAGTTGGTCATGTGGCTTCCAGCATCCCGACTGTCAAAATTTCATACTGAACCCATGGGGACATGTAACAGTGGAAGGTAGGCTGGGCTTGGTGACGTTGCCATGTCACGGTCGGGACTCTGCCTTTTTTGACAGAGAAACATCAGAACTCCACCATTGATGGCAAAGCCATCAACCACTGTTAGCAAACTGTTAATGGTTGATGGTAATCCCTAGTTACTAGTGGCCAGCACCATTCTAGTCTCTGTACTGTTCTGAGAATAATCAGTTGAAAAGGAAGTTCCATGGTAACAATCTAAAAGTGATATATGTAAATAAGTGTAAACAAATTTAACAGAGAAACGAGCTAAAAGACAACTATAATATATACAGTATAGTGTTCTGATACAGAGAGGTATGCAAACCCAATGGGTTTAGCGTTGTGCATGTGTAGATCAGTAGATACTGCGACAGTAGCAGTGCCCCCTGACTGTGGGCTGCAGTGCCAACCAGACATGCCCCCAGATTCCCATTGGTTACTTTGAAACATAGAATTTGATGGCAGATAAGAACCACTTGGCCCATCTAGTCTGCTCCTTTTTACCACAGTTTTACCTCAAACCTTATTTGATCCTTACTTCTTTGTAAGGATATCCTTATGTCTATCACATGCATGTTTAAATTACTCTACTTGCAGGGGAGGCCACCGGTAGTCGAGGACAAGGACAATCAGGTAGCCAGCTGGGTCCCAATTAGAAGGAAGAAGAGGGGGGGGGGGAAGATAGGACATCTCCGACCTGCCAAACCCCAATAAATTCGCCCGACTGGATGAAGATTCTGGGGATAGCAGTGAGGAAATGACGGCACTGGAGGATACTGTTCCCTCTAGCAACCAGAGGAGCGGTCCCTCCAGGACAAAGGGAAAAAAAGAAAGTGAGGTACCTAGTCAAATTGTGGTGGTAGGGGATTCTATTATCAGGAAGACACATAGGGAAATCTGCTACCGGCACCGTGATCGCCGTACAGTCTGTTGTCTCCCGGGTGCTCGGGTACGGCACATTGCGTACCAGGTAGAAAGATTGTTGGGAGGGGCCGGGAACTACCCAACGGTCTTGGTGCACGTTGACCCCAACGACAAAGTTAGTGGTAGGTGGGATGTCCTTAAGAAAGATTATAGGGACCTAGGACAAAAAATAAGAATTTACTTACCGATAATTCTATTTCTCGGAGTCCGTAGTGGATGCTGGGGTTCCTGAAAGGACCATGGGGAATAGCGGCTCCGCAGGAGACAGGGCACAAAAAGTAAAGCTTTAGGATCAGGTGGTGTGCACTGGCTCCTCCCCCTATGACCCTCCTCCAAGCCTCAGTTAGGATACTGTGCCCGGACGAGCGTACACAATAAGGAAGGATTTTGAATCCCGGGTAAGACTCATACCAGCCACACCAATCACACTGTACAACCTGTGATCTGAACCCAGTTAACAGTATGATAACAGCGGAGCCTCTGAAAAGATGGCTCACAACAATAATAACCCGATTTTTGTAACTATGTACAAGTAATGCAGATAATCCGCACTTGGGATGGGCGCCCAGCATCCACTACGGACTCCGAGAAATAGAATTATCGGTAAGTAAATTCTTATTTTCTCTATCGTCCTAGTGGATGCTGGGGTTCCTGAAAGGACCATGGGGATTATACCAAAGCTCCCAAACGGGCGGGAGAGTGCGGATGACTCTGCAGCACCGAATGAGAGAACTCCAGGTCCTCCTTAGCCAGGGTATCAAATTTGTAGGATTTTACAAACGTGTTTGCCCCTGACTAAATAGCCGCTCGGCAAAGTTGTAAAGCCGAGACCCTCGGGCAGCCGCCCAAGATGAGCCCACCTTCCTTGTGGAATGGGCATTTACATATTTTGGCTGTGGCAGGCCTGCCACAGAATGTGCAAGCTGAATTGTATTACACATCCAACTAGCAATAGTCTGCTTAGAAGCAAGAGCACCCAGTTTGTTGGGTGCATACAGGATAACAGCAAGTCAGTTTTCCTGACTCCAGCCGTCCTGGAACCTATACTTTCAGGGCCCTGACAACATCCAGCAACTTGGAGTCCTCCAAGTCCCTAGTAGGCGCAAGGCACCACAATAAGCTGGTTCAGGTGAAACACTGACACCACCTTAGGGAGAGAACTGGGGACGAGTCCGCAGCTCTGCCCTGTCCGAATGGACAAATAGATATGGGCTTTTTTGAGAAAAAACCCACCAATTTGACACTCGCCTGGCCCAGGCCAGAGCCAAGAGCATGGTCACTTTTCATGTGAGATGCTTCAAATCCACAGATTTGACTGGTTTTAAACCAATGTGATTTGAGGAATCCCAGAACTACGTTGAGATCCCACAGTGCCACTGGAGGCACAAAAGGGGGTTGTATATGCAATACTCCCTTGACAAACTTCTGGACTTCAGGAACTGAAGCCAATTCTTTCTGGAAGAAAATCGACAGGGCCGAAATTTGAACCTTAATGGGCCCCAATTTGAGGCCCATAGACACTCCTGTTTGCAGGAAATGCAGGAATCGACCGAGTTGAAATTTCTTCGTGGGCCTTCCTGGCCTCACACCACGCAACATATTTCCGCCACATGTGGTGATAATGTTGTGCGGTCACCTCCTTCCTGGCTTTGACCAGGGTAGGAATGACCTCTTCCGGAATGCCTTTTTCCCTTAGGATCCGGCGTTCCACCGCCATGCCGTCAAACGCAGCTGCGGTAAGTCTTGGAACAGACATGGTACTTGCTGAAGCAAGTCCCTTCTTAGCGGCAGAGGCCATAAGTCCTCTGTGAGCATCTCTTGAAGTTCCGGGTACCAAGTCCTTCTTGGCCAATCCGGAGCCATGAGTATAGTTCTTACTCCTCTACGTCTTATAATTCTCAGTACCTTAGGTATGAGAAGCAGAGGAGGGAACACATACACCGACTGGTACACCCACGGTGTTACCAGAACGTCCACAGCTATTGCCTGAGGGTCTCTTGACCTGGCGCAATACCTGTCCCGTTTTTTGTTCAGACGGGACGCCATCATGTCCACCTTTGGTATTTCCCAACGGTTCACAATCATGTGGAAAAACTTCCCGATGAAGTTTCCACTCTCCCGGGTGGAGGTCGTGCCTGCTGAGGAAGTCTGCTTCCCAGTTTCCACTCCCGGAATGAAACACTGCTGACAGTGCTATCACATGATTTTCCGCCCAGCGAAAAGTCCTTGCAGTTTTTGCCATTGCCCTCCTGCTTCTTGTGCCGCCCTGTCTGTTTACGTGGGCGACTGCCGTGATGTTTTTCCCACTGGATCAATACCGGCTGACCTTGAAGCAGAGGTCTTGCTAAGCTTAGAGCATTATAAATTTACCCTTAGCTCCAGTATATTTATGTGGAGAAAAGTCTCCAGACTTGATCACACTCCCTGGAAATTTTTTCCTTGTGTGACTGCTCCCCAGCCTCTCGGGCTGGCCTCCGTGGTCACCAGCATCCAATCCTGAATGCCGAATCTGCGGCCCTCTAGAAGATGAGCACTCTGTAACCACCACAGGAGAGACACCCTTGTCCTTGGATATAGGGTTATCCGCTGATGCATCTGAAGATTAGAGATGAGCGGGTTCGGTTTCTCTGAATCCGAACCCGCCCGAACTTCATGTTTTTTTTCACGGGTCCGAGCGACTCGGATCTTCCCGCCTTGCTCGGTTAACCCGAGCGCGCCCGAACGTCATCATGACGCTGTCGGATTCTCGCGAGGCTCGGATTCTATCGCGAGACTCGGATTCTATATAAGGAGCCGCGCGTCGCCGCCATTTTCACACGTGCATTGAGATTGATAGGGAGAGGACGTGGCTGGCGTCCTCTCCATTTAGATTAGGGTTGAGAGAGAGAGAGAGAGATTGACCTGAGGCTGTGATACTGTAGAAGAGAGTGCAGAGTTTAGTGAATGACGACCACAGTGACCACCAGACAGTGCAGTTGTTTGTTTTATTTAATATATCCGTTCTCTGCCTGAAAAAAACGATACACACAGTGACTCAGTCACATACCATATCTGTGTGCACTGCTCAGCCCAGTGTGCTGCATCAATGTATATATATATATCTGACTGTGCTCAGCTCACCCAGCTTATAATTGTGGGGGAGACTGGGGAGCACTGCAGTGCCAGTTATAGGTTATAGCAGGAGCCAGGAGTACATAATATTATATTAAAATTAAACAGTGCACACTTTTGCTGCAGGAGTGCCACTGCCAGTGTGACTAGTGACCAGTGACCTGACCACCAGTATATATAATATTAGTAGTATACTATCTCTTTATCAACCAGTCTATATTAGCAGCAGACACAGTACAGTGCGGTAGTTCACGGCTGTGGCTACCTCTGTGTCGGCACTCGGCAGCCCGTCCATAATTGTATATACCACTTAACCGTGGTTTTTTTTTCTTTCTTTATAGTCATACTAGTTACGAGTATACTATCTCTTTATCAACCAGTCTATATTAGCAGCAGACACAGTACAGTGCGGTAGTTCACGGCTGTGGCTACCTCTGTGTCGGCACTCGGCAGCCCGTCCATAATTGTATATACCACCTAACCGTGGTTTTTTTTTCTTTCTTTATAGTCATACTAGTTACGAGTATACTATCTCTTTATCAACCAGTCTATATTAGCAGCAGACACAGTACAGTGCGGTAGTTCACGGCTGTGGCTACCTCTGTGTCGGCACTCGGCAGCCCGTCCATAATTGTATATACCACCTAACCGTGGTTTTTTTTTCTTTCTTTATACATACATACTAGTTACGAGTATACTATCTCTTTATCAACCAGTCTATATTAGCAGCAGACACAGTACAGTGCGGTAGTTCACGGCTGTGGCTACCTCTGTGTCGGCACTCGGCAGCCCGTCCATAATTGTATATACCACCTAACCGTGGTTTTTTTTTCTTTCTTTATAGTCATACTAGTTACGAGTATACTATCTCTTTATCAACCAGTCTATATTAGCAGCAGACACAGTACAGTGCGGTAGTTCACGGCTGTGGCTACCTCTGTGTCGGCACTCGGCAGCCCGTCCATAATTGTATATACCACCTAACCGTGGTTTTTTTTTCTTTCTTTATACATACATACTAGTTACGAGTATACTATCTCTTTATCAACCAGTCTATATATTAGCAGCAGACACAGTACAGTGCGGTAGTTCACGGCTGTGGCTACCTCTGTGTCGGCACTCGGCAGCCCGTCCATAATTGTATATACCACCTAACCGTGGTTTTTTTTTCTTTCTTTATACATACATACTAGTTACGAGTATACTATCTCTTTATCAACCAGTCTATATTAGCAGCAGACACAGTACAGTGCGGTAGTTCACGGCTGTGGCTACCTCTGTGTCGGCACTCGGCAGCCCGTCCATAATTGTATATACCACCTAACCGTGGTTTTTTTTTCTTTCTTTATAGTCATACTAGTTACGAGTATACTATCTCTTTATCAACCAGTCTATATTAGCAGCAGACACAGTACAGTGCGGTAGTTCACGGCTGTGGCTACCTCTGTGTCGGCACTCGGCAGCCCGTCCATAATTGTATATACCACCTAACCGTGGTTTTTTTTTCTTTCTTTATAGTCATACTAGTTACGAGTATACTATCTCTTTATCAACCAGTCTATATTAGCAGCAGACACAGTACAGTGCGGTAGTTCACGGCTGTGGCTACCTCTGTGTCGGCACTCGGCAGCCCGTCCATAATTGTATATACCACCTAACCGTGGTTTTTTTTTTTTTCTTTATACATACATACTAGTTACGAGTATACTATCTCTTTATCAACCAGTCTATATTAGCAGCAGACACAGTACAGTGCGGTAGTTCACGGCTGTGGCTACCTCTGTGTCGGCACTCGGCAGCCCGTCCATAATTGTATATACCACCTAACCGTGGTTTTTTTTTCTTTCTTTATACATACATACTAGTTACGAGTATACTATCTCTTTATCAACCAGTCTATATATTAGCAGCAGACACAGTACAGTGCGGTAGTTCACGGCTGTGGCTACCTCTGTGTCGGCACTCGGCAGCCCGTCCATAATTGTATATACCACCTAACCGTGGTTTTTTTTTCTTTCTTTATACATACATACTAGTTACGAGTATACTATCTCTTTATCAACCAGTCTATATATTAGCAGCAGACACAGTACAGTGCGGTAGTTCACGGCTGTGGCTACCTCTGTGTCGGCACTCGGCAGCCCGTCCATAATTGTATATACCACCTAACCGTGTTTTTTTTTTCTTTCTTTATACATACATACTAGTTACGAGTATACTATCTCTTTATCAACCAGTCTATATTAGCAGCAGACACAGTACAGTGCGGTAGTTCACGGCTGTGGCTACCTCTGTGTCGGCACTCGGCAGCCCGTCCATAATTGTATATACCACCTAACCGTGGTTTTTTTTTCTTTCTTTATACATACATACTAGTTACGAGTATACTATCTCTTTATCAACAAGTCTATATATTAGCAGCAGACACAGTACAGTGCGGTAGTTCACGGCTGTGGCTACCTCTGTGTCGGCACTCGGCAGCCCGTCCATAATTGTATATACCACCTAACCGTGGTTTTTTTTTCTTTCTTTATACATACATACTAGTTACGAGTATACTATCTCTTTATCAACCAGTCTATATATTAGCAGCAGACACAGTACAGTGCGGTAGTTCACGGCTGTGGCTACCTCTGTGTCGGCACTCGGCAGCCCGTCCATAATTGTATATACCACCTAACCGTGGTTTTTTTTTCTTTCTTTATACATACATACTAGTTACGAGTATACTATCTCTTTATCAACCAGTCTATATTAGCAGCAGACACAGTACAGTGCGGTAGTTCACGGCTGTGGCTACCTCTGTGTCGGCACTCGGCAGCCCGTCCATAATTGTATATACCACCTAACCGTGGTTTTTTTTTCTTTCTTTATAGTCATACTAGTTACGAGTATACTATCTCTTTATCAACCAGTCTATATTAGCAGCAGACACAGTACAGTGCGGTAGTTCACGGCTGTGGCTACCTCTGTGTCGGCACTCGGCAGCCCGTCCATAATTGTATATACCACCTAACCGTGGTTTTTTTTTCTTTCTTTATACATACATACTAGTTACGAGTATACTATCTCTTTATCAACCAGTCTATATATTAGCAGCAGACACAGTACAGTGCGGTAGTTCACGGCTGTGGCTACCTCTGTGTCGGCACTCGGCAGCCCGTCCATAATTGTATACTAGTATCCAATCCATCCATCTCCATTGTTTACCTGAGGTGCCTTTTAGTTGTGCCTATTAAAATATGGAGAACAAAAATGTTGAGGTTCCAAAATTAGGGAAAGATCAAGATCCACTTCCACCTCGTGCTGAAGCTGCTGCCACTAGTCATGGCCGAGACGATGAAATGCCAGCAACGTCGTCTGCCAAGGCCGATGCCCAATGTCATAGTACAGAGCATGTCAAATCCAAAACACCAAATATCAGTAAAAAAAGGACTCCAAAACCTAAAATAAAATTGTCGGAGGAGAAGCGTAAACTTGCCAATATGCCATTTACCACACGGAGTGGCAAGGAACGGCTGAGGCCCTGGCCTATGTTCATGGCTAGTGGTTCAGCTTCACATGAGGATGGAAGCACTCAGCCTCTCGCTAGAAAAATGAAAAGACTAAAGCTGGCAAAAGCAGTAGCACCGCAAAGAACTGTGCGTTCTTCGAAATCCCAAATCCACAAGGAGAGTCCGACTCCAATTGTGTCGGTTGCGATGCCTGACCTTCCCAACACTGGACGTGAAGAGCATGCGCCTTCCACCATTTGCACGCCCCCTGCAAGTGATGGAAGGAGCACCCGCAGTCCAGTTCCTGATAGTCAGATTGAAGATGTCAGTGTTGAAGTACACCAGGATGAGGAGGATATGGGTGTTGCTGGCGCTGGGGAGGAAATTGACCAGGAGGATTCTGATGGTGAGGTGGTTTGTTTAAGTCAGGCACCCGGGGAGACACCTGTTGTCCGTGGTAGGAATATGGCCGTTGACATGCCTGGTGAAAATACCAAAAAAATCAGCTCTTCGGTGTGGAAGTATTTCACCAGAAATGCGGACAACAGGTGTCAAGCCGTGTGTTCCCTTTGTCAAGCTGTAATAAGTAGGGGTAAGGACGTTAACCACCTCGGAACATCCTCCCTTATACGTCACCTGCAGCGCATTCATAATAAGTCAGTGACAAGTTCAAAAACTTGGGCCGACAGCGGAAGCAGTCCACTGACCAGTAAATCCCTTCCTCTTGTAACCAAGCTCACGCAAACCACCCCACCAACTCCCTCAGTGTCAATTTCCTCCTTCCCCAGGAATGCCAATAGTCCTGCAGGCCATGTCACTGGCAATTCTGACGAGTCCTCTCCTGCCTGGGATTCCTCCGATGCATCCTTGCGTGTAACGCCTACTGCTGCTGGCGCTGCTGTTGTTGCTGCTGGGAGTCGATGGTCAACCCAGAGGGGAAGTCGTAAGACCACTTTTACTACTTCCACCAAGCAATTGACTGTCCAACAGTCCTTTGCGAGGAAGATGAAATATCACAGCAGTCATCCTACTGCAAAGCGGATAACTGAGGCCTTGACATCCTGGGTGGTGAGAAACGTGGTTCCGGTATCCATCATTACTGCAGAGCCAACTAGAGACTTGTTGGAGGTACTGTGTCCCCGGTACCAAATACCATCTAGGTTCCATTTCTCTAGGCAGGCGATACCGAAAATGTACACAGACCTCAGAAAAAGAGTCACCAGTGTCCTAAAAAATGCAGCTGTACCCAATGTCCACTTAACCACGGACATGTGGACAAGTGGAGCAGGGCAGGGTCAGGACTATATGACTGTGACAGCCCACTGGGTAGATGTATGGACTCCCGCCGCAAGAACAGCAGCGGCGGCACCAGTAGCAGCATCTCGCAAACGCCAACTCTTTCCTAGGCAGGCTACGCTTTGTATCACCGGTTTCCAGAATACGCACACAGCTGAAAACCTCTTACGGCAACTGAGGAAGATCATCGCGGAATGGCTTACCCCAATTGGACTCTCCTGTGGATTTGTGGCATCGGACAACGCCAGCAATATTGTGTGTGCATTAAATATGGGCAAATTCCAGCACGTCCCATGTTTTGCACATACCTTGAATTTGGTGGTGCAGAATTTTTTAAAAAACGACAGGGGCGTGCAAGAGATGCTGTCGGTGGCCAGAAGAATTGCGGGACACTTTCGGCGTACAGGCACCACGTACAGAAGACTGGAGCACCACCAAAAACTACTGAACCTGCCCTGCCATCATCTGAAGCAAGAAGTGGTAACGAGGTGGAATTCAACCCTCTATATGCTTCAGAGGTTGGAGGAGCAGCAAAAGGCCATTCAAGCCTATACAATTGAGCACGATATAGTAGGTGGAATGCACCTGTCTCAGGCGCAGTGGAGAATGATTTCAACGTTGTGCAAGGTTCTGATGCCCTTTGAACTTGCCACACGTGAAGTCAGTTCAGACACTGCCAGCCTGAGTCAGGTCATTCCCCTCATCAGGCTTTTGCAGAAGAAGCTGGAGACATTGAAGGAGGAGCTAACACGGAGCGATTCCGCTAGGCATGTGGGACTTGTGGATGGAGCCCTTAATTCGCTTAACAAGGATTCACGGGTGGTCAATCTGTTGAAATCAGAGCACTACATTTTGGCCACCGTGCTCGATCCTAGATTTAAAGCCTACCTTGGATCTCTCTTTCCGGCAGACACAAGTCTGCTGGGGTTGAAAGACCTGCTGGTGACAAAATTGTCAAGTCAAGCGGAACGCGACCTGTCAACATCTCCTCCTTCACATTCTCCCGCAACTGGGGGTGCGAGGAAAAGGCTCAGAATTCCGAGCCCACCCGCTGGCGGTGATGCAGGGCAGTCTGGAGCGACTGCTGATGCTGACATCTGGTCCGGACTGAAGGACCTGACAACGATTACGGACATGTCGTCTACTGTCACTGCATATGATTCTCTCAACATTGATAGAATGGTGGAGGATTATATGAGTGACCGCATCCAAGTAGGCACGTCACACAGTCCGTACTTATACTGGCAGGAAAAAGAGGCAATTTGGAGGCCCTTGCACAAACTGGCTTTATTCTACCTAAGTTGCCCTCCCACAAGTGTGTACTCCGAAAGAGTGTTTAGTGCCGCCGCTCACCTTGTCAGCAATCGGCGTACGAGGTTACATCCAGAAAATGTGGAGAAGATGATGTTCATTAAAATGAATTATAATCAATTCCTCCGCGGAGACATTGACCAGCAGCAATTGCCTCCACAAAGTACACAGGGAGCTGAGATGGTGGATTCCAGTGGGGACGAATTGATAATCTGTGAGGAGGGGGATGTACACGGTGATATATCGGAGGGTGATGATGAGGTGGACATCTTGCCTCTGTAGAGCCAGTTTGTGCAAGGAGAGATTAATTGCTTCTTTTTTGGGGGGGGGTCCAAACCAACCCGTCATATCAGTCACAGTCGTGTGGCAGACCCTGTCACTGAAATGATGGGTTGGTTAAAGTGTGCATGTCCTGTTTTGTTTATACAACATAAGGGTGGGTGGGAGGGCCCAAGGACAATTCCATCTTGCACCTCTTTTTTCTTTTCTTTTTCTTTGCATCATGTGCTGATTGGGGAGGGTTTTTTGGAAGGGACATCCTGCGTGACACTGCAGTGCCACTCCTAAATGGGCCCGGTGTTTGTGTCGGCCACTAGGGTCGCTAATCTTACTCGCACAGCTACCTCATTGCGCCTCTTTTTTTCTTTGCGTCATGTGCTGTTTGGGGAGGGTTTTTTGGAAGGGACATCCTGCGTGACACTGCAGTGCCACTCCTAGATGGGCCCGGTGTTTGTGTCGGCCACTAGGGTCGCTAATCTTACTCACACAGCTACCTCATTGCGCCTCTTTTTTTCTTTGCGTCATGTGCTGTTTGGGGAGGGTTTTTTGGAAGGGACATCCTGCGTGACACTGCAGTGCCACTCCTAGATGGGCCCGGTGTTTGTGTCGGCCACTAGGGTCGCTAATCTTACTCACACAGCTACCTCATTGCGCCTCTTTTTTTCTTTGCGTCATGTGCTGTTTGGGGAGGGTTTTTTGGAAGGGCCATCCTGCGTGACACTGCAGTGCCACTCCTAGATGGGCCCGGTGTTTGTGTCGGCCACTAGGGTCGCTAATCTTACTCACACAGCTACCTCATTGCGCCTCTTTTTTTCTTTGCGTCATGTGCTGTTTGGGGAGGGTTTTTTGGAAGGGACATCCTGCGTGACACTGCAGTGCCACTCCTAGATGGGCCCGGTGTTTGTGTCGGCCACTAGGGTCGCTTATCTTACTCACACAGCGACCTCGGTGCAAATTTTAGGACTAAAAATAATATTGTGAGGTGTGAGGTATACAGAATAGACTGAAAATGAGTGTAAATTATGGTTTTTGAGGTTAATAATACTTTGGGATCAAAATGACCCCCAAATTCTATGATTTAAGCTGTTTTTTAGTGTTTTTTGAAAAAAACACCCGAATCCAAAACACACCCGAATCCGACAAAAAAAATTCGGTGAGGTTTTGCCAAAACGCGTTCGAACCCAAAACACGGCCGCGGAACCGAACCCAAAACCAAAACACAAAACCCGAAAAATTTCAGGCGCTCATCTCTACTGAAGATGCGATCCGGACCATTTGTCCAGCAGATCCCACTGAAAAGTTCTTGCGTGAAATCTGCCGAATGGAATTTCTTCGTAGGAAGCCACCATTTTTACCAGGACCCTTGTGCAATGATGTACTGACACTTTTCCTGGTTTTAGGAGGTTCTTGACTAGCTCGGATAACTCCCTGGCTTTCTCTTCCGGGAGAAACACCTTTTTCTGGACTGTGTCCAGAATCATCCCTAGGCACAGCAGACGTGTCGTCAGGATCAGCTGCGATTTTGGAATATTTAGAATCCATCCGTGCTGTTGTAGCAGTATCCGAGATAGTGCTACTCCGACCTCCAACTGTTCCCTGGACTTTGCCCTTATCAGGAGATCGTCCAAGTAAGGGGTAATTAAGACGCCTTTTCTTCGAAGAAGAATCATCATTTCGGCCATTACCTTGGTAAAGACCCGGGGTGCCGTGGACAATCCAAACGGCAGCGTCTGAAACTGACAGTGACAGTTCTATACCACGAACCTGAGGTACCCTTAGTGAGAAGGGCAAATTTGGGACATGGAGGTAAGCATCCCTGATGTCCCGGGACACTATATAGTCCCCTTCTTCCTGGTTCGTTATCACTGCTCTGAGTGACTCCATCTTGATTTGAACCTTTGTAAGTGTTCAAATTTTTTTAGATTTAGAATAGGTCTCACCTAGCCTTCTGGCTTCAGTACCACAATATAGTGTGGAATAATACCCCTTTCCTTGTTGTAGGAGGGGTAATTTGATTATCACCTGCTGGGAATACAGCTTGTGAATTTTTTCCCATACTGCCTCCTTGTCGGAGGGATACCTTGGTAAAGCAGACTTCAGGAGCCTGCGAGGGGGAAACGTTTCGACATTCCAATCTGTACCCCTGGGATACTACTTGTAGGATCCAGGGGTCCTGTACGGTCCCAGCGTCATGCTGAGAGCTTGGCAGAAGCGGTGGAAGGCTTCTGTTCCTGGGAATGGGCTGCCTGCTGCAGTCTTCTTCCCTTTCCTCTATCCCTGGGCAAATATGACTCTTATAGGGACGAAAGGACTGAGGCTGAAAAGACGGTGTCTTTTTCTGCAGAGATGTGACTTAGGGTAAAAACGGTGGATTTTCCAGCAGTTGCCGTGGCCACCAGGTCCGATGGACCGACCCCAAATAACTCCTCTTCCTTTATACGGCAATACACCTTTGTGCCGTTTGGAATCTGCATCACCTGACCACTGTCGTGTCCATAAACATCTTCTGGCAGATATGGACATCGCACTTACTCTTGATGCCAGAGTGCAAATATCCCTCTGTGCATCTCGCATATATAGAAATGCATCCTTTAAATGCTCTATAGTCAATAAAATACTGTCCCTGTCAAGGGTATCAATATTTTTAGTCAGGGAATCCGACCAAGCCACCCCAGCTCTGCACATCCAGGCTGAGGCGATCGCTGGTCGCAGTATAACACCAGTATGTGTGTATATACTTTTATATGATATTTTCCAGCCTCCTGTCAGCTGGCTCCTTGAGGACGGCCCTATCTATAGACGGTACCGCCACTTGTTTTGATAAGCGTGTGAGCGCCTTATCCACCCTAAGGGGTGTTTCCCAACGCGCCCTAACTTCTGGCGGGAAAGGGTATACCGCCAATAATTTTCTATCGGGGGGAACCCACGCATCATCACACACTTCATTTAATTTATCTGATTCAGGAAAAACTACAGGTAGTTTTTTCACATCCCACATAATACCCTCTTTTGTGGTACTTGTAGTATCAGAAATATGTAACACCTCCTTCATTGCCCTTAACGTGTGGCCCTAATAAGGAATACGTTTGTTTATTCACCGTCGACACTGGATTCAGTGTCCGTGTCTGTGTCTGTGTCGACCGACTAAGGTAAACGGGCGTTTTAAAACCCCTGACGGTGTTTTTGAGACGTCTGGACCGGTACTAATTGTTTGTCGGCCGTCTCATGTCGTCAACCGACCTTGCAGCGTGTTGACATTATCACGTAATTCCCTAAATAAGCCATCCATTCCGGTGTCGACTCCCTAGAGAGTGACATCACCATTACAGGCAATTGCTCCGCCTCCTCACAAACATCGTCCTCATACATGTCGACACACACGTACCGACACACAGCACACACACAGGGAATGCTCTGATAGAGGACAGGACCCACTAGCCCTTTGGAGAGACAGAGGGAGAGTTTGCCAGCACACACCAAAAAACGCTATAATTATATAGGGACAACCTTATATAAGTGTTTTCCCTTATAGCATCTTTTTATATATTTCTAACGCCAAATTAGTGCCCCCCCTCTCTGTTTTAACCCTGTTTCTGTAGTGCAGTGCAGGGGAGAGCCTGGGAGCCTTCCCTCCAGCCTTTCTGTGAGGGAAAATGGCGCTGTGTGCTGAGGAGATAGGCCCCGCCCCTTTTTCGGCGGGCTCGTCTCCCGCTCTTCAACGGATTCTGGCAGGGGTTAAATATCTCCATATAGCCCCCGGAGGCTATATGTGAGGTATTTTTTGCCAAAAAATAGGTTTACATTGCCTCCCAGGGCGCCCCCCTCCCAGCGCCCTGCACCCTCAGTGACTGCCGTGTGAAGTGTGCTGAGAGCAATGGCGCACAGCTGCAGTGCTGTGCGCTACCTTAAGAAGACTGAGGAGTCTTCTGCCGCCGATTCTGGACCTTCTTCTCTTTTCAGCATCTGCAAGGGGGCCGGCGGCGAGGCTCCGGTGACCATCCAGGCTGTACCTGTGATCGTCCCTCTGGAGCTAATGTCCAGTAGCCAAAGAAGCCAATCCATCCTGCACGCAGGTGAGTTCACTTCTTCTCCCCTAAGTCCCTCGTTGCAGTGATCCTGTTGCCAGCAGGACTCACTGTAAAATAAAAAACCTAAGCTAAACTTTTCTAAGCAGCTCTTTAGGAGAGCCACCTAGATTGCACCCTTCTCGGCCGGGCACAAAAATCTAACTGAGGCTTGGAGGAGGGTCATAGGGGGAGGAGCCAGTGCACACCACCTGATCCTAAAGCTTTACTTTTTGTGCCCTGTCTCCTGCGGAGCCGCTATTCCCCATGGTCCTTTCAGGAACCCCAGCATCCACTAGGACGATAGAGAAATTAAAGGTAATATTCTCTGAAATATTACAGGTGCAACGTGCTAGTACAGGAAGGCAGAGGGAGATTAGGGAGGTAAATGTGTGGCTTAGAGACTGGTGTAGGAAGGAGGGGTTTGTGTTCTTAGAACACTGGACGGACTTCTCAGTCAGGCGCCATCTTTTTGGTCGCGATGGATTGCACCTGAATGAGGTAATATTCTCTGAAATATTACCTGTGCCACACGCTAGTCCAGGAAGGCAGAGGGAGATTAAGGAGGTAAATGTGTGGCTTAGAGACTGGTGTAGGAAGGAGGGGTTTGTGTTCTTAGAACACTGGACGGACTTCTCAGTCAGGCGCCATCTTTTTAGTCGCGATGGATTGCACCTGAATGAGGTAATATTCTCTGAAATAGTCGCGATGGATTCCACCTGAATGAGGTAATATTCTCTGAAATATTACCTGTGCCACGCGCTAGTCCAGGAAGGCAGAGGGAGATTAGGGAGGTAAATGTGTGGCTTAGAGACTGGTGTAGGAAGGAGGGGTTTGTGTTCTTAGAACACTGGGCGGACGTCTCAGTCAGACGCCATCTTTTTGGTCGCAATGGATTGCACCTGAATGAGGAGGGGGCAGCAGTGCTGGGGGGAAGGATGGTTAGAAGGTTGGTGGAGATTTTAAACTAGGTGCCTGGGGGGAGGGATTTGAAAGAATTAGTGGGACAACTAGAGAGTGAATAATAGTGGGATGAAGAATGTATATTGAGGGTGGAGAGGGGGGAAGGAGAAAAATAGTCAGCAATGGTAATTTAAGGGAAACCCAGGTTCCTCAGGAAATGTTATGTACAACAAAACTTGTGGATCAGGGAATTAATAAACTTAAGTGTATGATTGCAAATGCCTAACAAGTAAAATGGGGGAATTAGAGACAATTGCACTTATTGACCATTATGACATAATAGGCATTACTGAGACATGGTGGGACGATTCTCACGACTGAGTGGCAAACATTGAGGGATACACTCTCTTCAGGAGAGATAGGACTAATAAAAAGGGAGGGGGTGTTTGTCTCTATGTTAAACCATTCTTAAAACCATATTTAAAGGAGGTCATTTACGAGGGGACTGGAGATAACGTAGAGTCATTATGGGTTGAGATTTTGAGTGGGGGTAAAGATACAAAAAACTTTTAATAGGGACATGCTATAAACCGCCAGATATTAGTGTGGCTGACAAATTACAACTCTTGCAGCAAATCAAAAACGCTGCAGGTATGGGGGACGTCATTATTGTTGGGGACTTTAATTACCCGGACATACACTGGAACACTGAAACAGTAAATACAGCTAGGGGTAACAGGTTCTTAAACATGCTAAAAGATCATTACTTGTCCAAGGTAATTGAGGAACCAACTAGGCAAGGGGCTATACTGGACCTAGTACTAACTAATAATGAGGAAATAATAACAAATACTAAAGTAGGGGAGACCCTAGGAAATAGCGATCACAATACGATCAGCTTTCAAAAACAACAATATAAGGGTTTAACTAAGACTTTTAACTTTATGAAAGCTAATTTCACATTGCTGAAACAAGCAATGAAGGAGATCAATTGGGAAATTGTATTTCATGGTAAGAATACTGCTGAAATGTGGGACGTTTTTCAACTGCGTTCAATAAGTACACTAATTTATATATTCCCAAAGTCAACAAAAACAGAAGTAGGGAAATCAAACCGATGTGGCTTAATAAGAACGTCAAGGAACAAATGGATAAAAAGAGGCGTGCTTTCAAAGCATTTAAGTCTGACGGAACGGTGGAACCATTCCAGTTCTACAAGGAATGTAACAAAAAACGCAAAAAAACAATAAGAGTAGCTAAAATAGAAAATGAAAAACAAATCGCAAAGGAGAGTAAAACAAACCCCAAAAAGTTCTTTAAGTATATAAACGGTAAAAGGTTGAAAAGTAAGAATATTGGGCCTTTAAAGGGCAAGTTGGATGTCTTGATTAATGATGATAGGGAAAAAGCGGATTTATTTTATAAATTCTTTTCATCAGTATTCACGAAAGAGGACAGGTTGATGAGAGCAGAGCATAACATAAACTATAATAATGACCCGTTGCTTGGTACTTGGTTAAAACGAGGGAGTAGTCCGGGAGAGACTAAGTAAAATTAAGACAAATAAATCTCCTGGGCCGGATGGACTCCATCCCAGGGTTCTTATGGAACTCAACGTAGAGATATCGAAACCTCTATATTTGATCTTCAGCGAGTCAATTAGATCAGGAATGATACAAAAGGACTGGCGTATAGCAGAGGTAGTCCCAATATTTAAAAAGTGTATTAAAAAGCCCCGCCCGGGAACTATAGACCGGTAAGCTTGACATCTATAGTGGGGAAAATGCTAGAAGGTATATTAAGGGATAGCATACTAGAGTACTTAGATACCTCCAAGGTTATTACTAGGAATCAGCATGGATTTGTGAAGGACAGGTCATGTCAAACTAACTTAATAAGCTTCTACGAGAAAGTGAGCGATAATATTGATCAAGGTCAAGCAGTGGATGTGATCTTTTTGGACTTCGCTAAGGCCTTTGACAAAGTTCCACACAGGAGACTACTTCTTAAACTAAGAGAGCTTGGGGTAGGAAACACTATTTGTACTTGGTTGAGTAATTGGCTGTTTAATAGGGAACAGTGAGTGGGGATTAATGGGATGTACTCTGAATGGGCTTCAGTACTCAGTGAAATACCGCAGGGCTCAGTACTCGGGCCATTGCTGTTTAACATATTCATTAATGACCTAGAAAGAGGGACTGGAAAGCACAGTGTCAATTTTCACAGATGATACTAAACTATGTAGAATAATTAATTCAGACAAGGATGTTAAGTCTCTACAGAATGACTTATCTAGACTTGAGGTCTGGGCGGATAAATGGAGAATGAGGTTCAATATAGAGTCGACAAATGTAAAGTTATGCACTTTTGGACTAAGAACAATCAGACAGCCTATAAATTAAATGGGGAAAATGTAGGGATAACGGTAGTTGAAAAAGATTTGGGAGTGCTCATCGATAATAAACTTGGTAGCAGTATGCAATGTCAAAATGCAGCAACAAAGGCTAATAAGTAGAGATGAGCGGGTTCGGTTCTCAGAGAACCGAACCCTACCGGACTTTGCCTTCCGACTTCGGTTCCGAGCAAGGCTCGGGTTTTCAACCACAAGTCCCTTACAGTGTTGTTGTGTTGTGCTGCATCAGACCAGTGGTAGTGTCCTGTCCATCAGTCATTCCAGTGACTGACGATATACGCTGCTGCTATATGTCCACTCCTGCCGTATAATAATTATAACAACAACCACAAGTCCCTTACAGTGTTGCTGTGTTGTGCTGTATCAGACCAGTGGTAGTATCCTGTCCATCAGCAGGGCTGTTTCTAGCCAATTTGGCTCCCAGTGCGAGATTTAAAAATGCGCCCTCCCCCCCACCTTGACATAAAAAAAATGCGCCCCCCATAGATATAAAAAGTAAAAGGTATGCGCGCGCTCCCGGCAAAGGGGCGTGGCCTCACTACAATGGGCACGGCCTCTGTAAAATGGGCGTGGCCTCATCTGAAAAGACTACCTTACAACCCAGTTTTTGACCTTGCACAGACAGATCACGGCGAGCACAGATACATTAAATCCCCATTTTCCACATTACGGCAGGCAAGAGTCCCCATTTTCCACAATATGGCAGGCAAGTGTCCCCATTTTACACAATACGGCAGGCACGTGTCCCCATTTTACACAGTACAGCAGGCGAGTCCCCATTTTACACAATACGGCAGGCACGTGTCCCCATTTTACACAGTACGGCAGGCAAGAGTCCCCATTTTCCACAATACGGCAGGCAAGAGTCCCCATTTTACACAATACGGCAGGCACGTGTCCCCATTTTACACAGTACGGCAGGCGAGTCCCCATTTTACACAATACGGCAGGCACGTGTCCCCATTTTACACAGTACGCAGGCAGGTGTCCCCATTTTACACAGTACGGCAGACACGTGTCCCCATTTTACACAGTACGGCAGGCAGATGTCCCCATTTTACACAGTACGCAGACAGGTGTCCCCATTTTACACAGTACGCAGGCAGGTGTCCCCATTTTACACAGTATGGCAGGCAGGTGTCCCCATTTTACACAGTATGGCAGGCAGGTGTCCCCATTTTACACAGTACGCAGACAGGTGTCCCCATTTTACACAGTACGCAGACTGGTGTCCCCATTTTACACAGTACGCCGGCAAGTGTCCCCATTTTACACAGTATGACAGGCAGGTGTCCCCATTTTACACAGTACGCAGGCAGGTGTCCCCATTTTACACAGTACACAGACAAGTGTCCCCATTTTACACAGTACGCAGGCAGGTGTCCCCATTTTACACAGTATGGCAGGCATGTGTCCCCATTTTACACATTATGGCAGGCAGGTGTCCCCATTTTACACATTATGGCAGGCAGGTGTCCCCATTTTACACAGTACGCAGGCAGGTGTCCCCATTTTACACATTATGGCAGGCAGGTGTCCCCATTTTACACAGTACGGCAGGCAAGTGTCCCCATTTAACACATTATGGCAGGCAAGTGTCCCCTTTGTATACATGATGGCAGGTGGCAGAGGGAGGGGGGAGAGAGAGAGGGAGAGGCTGACTTACAGTTGAACTGGTTCTTCCCGCTCTTCACCACCTCTCCCTCCTCTTCGCGGCGCCGCCGGCTTGGCTCCCCCTCCTCCGTCCTCCCGAGTACCCAGCTCGGGGGGCGGAGTTTCGTGGAATTACGCGATTGCGTCGTGACGTCACGACGCACCGCGTCATTCCGTGAAACTCCGCCCCCCGAGCTGGGTACTCAGGAGGACGGAGGAGGTGGGTGTCCCCATTTTACACAGTACGCAGACAGGTGTCCCCATTTTACACAGTACGCAGACTGGTGTCCCCATTTTACACAGTACGCAGGCAGGTGTCCCCATTTTACACAGTATGACAGGCAGGTGTCCCCATTTTACACAGTACGCAGGCAGGTGTCCCCATTTTACACAGTACACAGACAAGTGTCCCCATTTTACACAGTACGCAGGCAGGTGTCCCCATTTTACACAGTGTGGCAGGCATGTGTCCCCATTTTACACATTATGGCAGGCAGGTGTCCCCATTTTACACATTATGGCAGGCAGGTGTCCCCATTTTACACAGTACGCAGGCAGGTGTCTCCATTTTACACATTATGGCAGGCAGGTGTCCCCATTTTACACAGTACGGCAGGCAAGTGTCCCCATTTAACACATTATGGCAGGCAAGTGTCCCCTTTGTATACATGATGGCAGGTGGCAGAGGGAGGGGGGAGAGAGAGAGGGAGAGGCTGACTTACAGTTGAAGCGGTTCTTCCCGCTCTTCACCACCTCTCCCTCCTCTTCGCGGCGCCGCCGGCTTGGCTCCCCCTCCTCCGTCCTCCCGAGTACCCAGCTCGGGGGGCGGAGTTTCGTGGAATGACGCGATTGCGTCGTGACGTCACGACTCACTGCGTCATTCCGTGAAACTCCGCCCCCCGAGCTGGGTACTCAGGAGGACGGAGGATGTGGGATTTTAAAGTGTTCTAGAAGTGCCGTGGCGGGCGCCCCGTGTGGTTGCACGGCTCGCCCGCCGCAAGAAACGGCACTGTCCATCAGTCATTCCAGTCATTCCTGTGCCGCATATTGTCTTATATAACTCCCAAAAAATAATGGAGAACAAAAATTTTGAGGATAAAATAGGGAAAGATTCCTCCTAGTGCTGAAGCTGCTGCTACTAGCCATGACATAGATGATGAAATGCCATCAATGTCGTCTGCCAAGGCCGATGCCCAATGTAATAGTAGAGGTCATATAAAATCCAAAAAGCCAAAGTTCAGTAAAAAGAACCAAAAAAAGAAATTGAAATCGTCTGAGGAGAAACGTAAACTTGCCAATATGTCATTTACGACACGAAGTGGCAAGGAACGGCTGAGGCCCTGGCCTATGTTCATGGCTAGTGGTTCAGCTTCACATGACGATGGAAGCCCTCATCCTCCCACTAGAAAAATTAAAAGAGTTAAGCTGGAAAGAGCACAGAAAAGAACTGTGCGTTCTGAGATGGTATCACAAATCCCCAAGGAGAGTCCAAGTGTGTCGGTGGTTGCGATGCCTGACCTTCCCAACACTGGACGGGAAGAGGTGGCTCCTTCCACCATTTGCACGCCCCCTGCAAGTGCTGGAAGAAGCACCCACAGTCCAGTTCCTGATATCGAAATTGAAGATGTCACTGTTGAAGTACACCAGGATGAGGACATGGGTGTTGCTGGCGCTGAGGAGGAAGTTGACGATGAGGAGTCTGATGGTGATGTGGTTTGTTTAAGTCAGGCACCCGGGGAGACACCTGTTGTCCTTGGGAGAAGAAGCCCATTGTGATGCCTGGACAAACTACCAAAAAAGCCACCTCTTCGGTGTGGAATTATTTCTCCACAAATCCGGACAACAGGTGTCAAGCCATCTGTTGCCTCTGTCAATCTGTAATAAGTAGGGGTAAGGATGTTAACCACCTAGGAACATCCTCCCTTATACGTCACCTGCAGCGCATTTATCAGAAGTCAGTGTCAGGTTGTGAAACTTTGGGTAAGCGCGTAAGCAGTCCACTGACACCTAAATCCCTTCTTCCTCCTGTACCCAAGCTCCTGCAAGCCACCCCACCAACTCCCTCAACGTCAACTTCCTCCTCAGTCAGGAACGTCAGTGGTCCTGCAGGCCATGTCACTGTCAAGACTGAGGAGTCCTCTCCTAACCGGGATTCCTCCGGAGGATCCTTGAGTGGTACGCCTGCTGTTGCTGCCGATCGTCGTCCTAGAGGGGAAGTAGGAAGACCACTTGTACTACTTCCAGTAAGCAATTGACTGTCCAACAGTCCTTTGTGAGGAAGATTAAATATTACAGCAGTCATCCTTTTGCAAAGCGGATAACTGAGGCCTTGACATCTATGTTGGTGTTAGACGTGCGTCCAGTATCCGCCATTAGTTCAGTGGGACTTAGAGATTTTGTGTTCGTGCAAAAAAATAGGTTACCCAAAGGTGCTTGGGCGCTTTAAGTATGGGATATTCCACCAATCAGCGGCCTCTGAAAGACAGGAAGTCACTCCCAATTATATTACCAAAAAACGAAATTGAGGCTGCGCTGGTGATATATCTAATAATAACACAATTTATTCCTGAAACATTAGTATATTCTTCAGTTTAAAAATGAATACACCATAAAAATGCATGCATATCAAAAGTAAAAGGTTAAAAATATGTAATTCATACAGAAAATGGTTTAGGTTACCCAATTTGCCAGGAATTTGGAAAAGATTTGATATTAGGGAGTCCGTTCCAAAATTATTCCCCTGTATTGGTTAAGTCCAGCATAGACAAAGTCTCAGAGATAAGCAATGTCCAATAGGATGGCAGATTACCGTTAGAGGATGGTGTGCTCCTAGATCTTTGATGATGAGCTCCTCATGCAGTACGGTGAGTACACTTCCTTCGTGCAGCTTTGCTATTTGTATTCTCAGAGTATAAGTTGGTAGTCTGGACAAAGTTAGGGGATGGTCCGGTCCTCCGCTGAAAGATTCCTGGCGTGGGTCCCTTGTACACCTGACGCGTTTCGCTGCAGTCAGCTAGCAGCTTTTTCAAAGGTAAATTGGGTAACCTAAACCATTTTCTGTATGAATAACATATTTTTAACCTTTTACTTTTGATATGCATGCATTTTTATGGTGTATTCATTTTTAAACTGAAGTATATACTAATGTTTCAGGAATAAATTGTGTTATTATTAGATATATCACCAGAGTTGTTATATTGATCAAATATAGCGCAGCCTCAATTTAGTTTTTTGGACTTAGAGATTTGTTTGAGGTACTGTGTCCCCGGTATCAAATCCCATCTAGGTTCCACTTCTCTGGGCAGGCGATCCCGAGAATGTACATAGACGTCACAAAAAGAGTCACCAGTGCCCTACAAAATGCGGTTGTATCCTGTGTCCACTTAACCACGGACATGTGGACAAGTGGAACAGGGCAGACTAAGGACTATATGACTGTAACAGCCCACTGGGTAGATGTATGGCCTCCCGCAGCAACAACAGCAGGTGCACCAGTAGCAGCATCTCGCAAACGCCAACTCGTTCCTAGGCAGGCTACGCTATGTATCACCGCTTTCCTTAAGAGGCACACAGCTGACAACCTCTTACGGAAACTGAGGTACATCATTGCATAATGGCTTACCCCAATTGGACTATGTATACTGGCAGGAAAAAGAGGCAATTTGGAGGCCTTTGCACAAACTGGCTTTATTTTACCTAAGTTGACCCCCCTCCAGTGTGTACTCCGAAAAAGTGTTTAGTGCAGCCGGTAACCTTGTCAGCGATCGGCATAGGAGGTTACTTCCACTAAATGTGGAGAAGATGATGTTCATCAAAATGAATTATAAATTCCTCTGGGATGACCTTTACCAGCAATTGCCTCCAGAAAGTACACAGGGACCTGTGTTGGTGGATTCCGGTGGGGACGAATTAATACTCTGTGAGGAGGATGTACACAGTGAAAAGGGTGAGGAATCGGAGGATGAGGATGAGGAGGACATCTTGCCTCTGTAGAGCCAGTTTGTGCAAGGAGAGATTGATTGCTTCTTTTTTGGTGGGCACCCAAACAACCAGTCATTTTAGCCACAGTCGTGTGGCAGACCCTGTCGCTGAAATGATTGGTTTGTTAAAGTGTGCATGTCCTGCTTATACAACATAAGGGTGGGTGGGAGGGCCCAAGGACAATTCCATCTTGCACCTCTTTTTCTTCTTAACATCATGTGCTGTTTGGGGACTAGTTATTTTTTTTGCCATCCTGTCTGTAACTGCAGTGCAACTCCTAGATGGGCCAGGTGTTTGTGCCGCACACTTGTGTCGCTTAGCTTGGCCATCCAGCTACCTAATTGCACCTCTTTTTCTTCTTTGCATCATGTGCTGTTTGGGAACTAGTTTTTGAATAGTGCCATCTTGTCTGCAACTGCAGTGCCACTCCTAGATGGCCCAGGTGTTTGTGCCGCACACTTGTGTCGCTTAGCTTAGTCATACAGCCACCTCGGTGCAACGTTTAGGCCTAAAAACAATATTGTGAGGTGTTCACAATAGACTGGAAATGAGTGGAAATTAATGTTATTGAGGTTAATAATACCGTAGGATCAAAATTACCCCAAAATTCTGTGATTTTAGCTGTTTTTATGGAGTTTTTTTTTAAAATCATCCAGAACCAAAACCAAAACCAAAACACAAAAGGGTGGTTTTGGCAAAACCAGGCCAAAACCAAAACACGAAAGTGGAATTAGAACCAAAACCAAAACACAAAACACGAAAAGTGCCCGTCGCACAGTAATAAGGTGTTAGCATGCATAATACGGGGTATGGAGACAAGGGATGAGAGTGTAATCCTGCCTCTGTATAAATCATTGGTGCGGCCACACCTGGAATATTGTGTACAGTTTTTGGCACCATACCATAAAAAATATATCTCGGAACTCGAAAGGGTTCAGAGGCGAGTCACTAAACTGGTTAAGGGGTTAGAGGCACTGGATTATGAGGAAAGACTTAAAAGGCTGGATATGTTCACACTGGAAAAGAGGCGACTGAGAGGGGACATTATTAATATTTATAAATACATTAAGGGACAATACAAGGATTTATCAAATGATTTGTTTACCAAAAAAAAACACTACATAGGACACGAGGACACCCCCTGAGGTTAGAAGAAAAGAAATTCCATACTCAACGGAGAAAAGGGTTCTTCACAGTAATAGCAGTAAGGATTTGGAATTCTGTGCCAGAGAAGGTAGTAATGGTGAACTCAATCAATAAGTTTAAAAATGGTTTAGATAAATTCCTAGCGGAAAAAAATATCCAGGGATACAGCATTTAATTAATATAAAATAATAATAATAATAATAATAATAATAATAATAATAAAAAATTTAATATAGGTTGAACTCGATGGACATTTGTATTTTTTCAACTTTAACAACTATGTAACTATGTAACCTCTGATGGGAGGCTATTCCACTTGTCCACTACCCTTTCTGTGAAGTCATTTTTCCTCAAATTTCCCTGAACCTCCCTCCCTCAGTGTATGTCCTCGTGTTCTAATACTTCTCTTCATTTGAAGAATGTCTCCATCCTGGACTTTGTTAAAACCCTTGGTATATGTGAGTCTCTATCATGTCCCCTCTTTCCCTTCTCTGCTCCAAACTATACATATTGAGATTTTTTAGTCTTTCCGGGTAAGTTGTGTGATGTAGGCCATGCACCATTTTAGTTGCTCTTCTTTGTACAGTCTCTAATGTTTTAATATCCTTCTGTAGATAAGGCCTCCAGAATGACCTATACAGTGGCATTATTCTTTCTTTCTTTCTTTCTTTCTTTCTTTCTTTCTTTCTTTCTTTCTTTCTTTCTTTCTTTCTTTCTTTCTTTCTTTCTTTCTTTCTTTCTTTCTTTCTTTCTTTCTTTCTTTCTTTCTCTTTTTTTCATTCCTCTCCCAATGCAGCCAAGCATCTGACTAGCTTTGTTACATTGCTTACCTGCCTTTAAGTCACCTGAAATAGTGACTTCTAGATCCCTATGTTGTTCTCACAGGTGATCAGATGCTGTGTATTCGGACGCAGCAGCAGATCAGAAAGTCGTCAGAAGGCGTCTGTATACACAAGATGCCCCCTGTGGCATTAGCAGCTACTGTGTGAATTGTGTCCACCTCTAAATCAGCTCCAGTGTACAGGAATGCCAATAAGACGCGTATAACCAGGAAGAAGGCTACCTGATGCCTTCATTCCCACTTAGTTTCACTAAATTAACTTATGATCAGTTAATTAATTGGTGTAAAACAAGCCCTTTTATATCAGTTAAAAAGTCCAGCTTAATTGAATACAAAGTAAGTATATTGTGTCTCACAGGGCAGTTTGTTTATTGACCCTGATCGACTGTGATCTGGGATGAACGTTCACAGAAATATGGCACAAATTAGTGGCCAAACTTTAAATTATTTTTCTGAATAAACAGACCTGTTCTAAAATCCATTGGAAGGTAAGGTAATATTGCAATTTCATGGATTCCTAGAAAATAAAATGGCATTTTTCAGTCAAAAACTGCAAAGTTGTATTGAAAATGAAATAGTGTTCTGTTATTTGTTAAGTACAATGCTGCTGTTGATACAGAGCAGCGCTTAGTGTTTGTGTTTCTATTACATGGAATGGGTACGCTCCTATTCCTTCAGGGGGGCTGGATAAGTTCTCCGTAGTAGCCGCTGTTAGCTACAATGACAGATTAATTGAACCTCAGTACTTCCAGGTGTGTGGCACACTCTGAGGTCAAGGAGTGCAATGAGACGCCATGTGTATTCAATCAATAGTACAAAGCATTGCACATACCTGCTTTTCCCAATTATTACTTCCATGAATTAACCGTATTGTACATAAAGTATTACACAGGTGAGTATAAATCACCTTCTTTGATAAACATTGTCTTTGGAAGTTCATGAAATTCGTCAGTATAGCAAGAAATGTACTAAGCCGTTTTTTTGGGGGGGTTTCTTGGTGACCTCACTTAAGAGAACTATGGGGGAAATGTATCAAACCATCTAAGATTGAAGAAGTGGTCAAGTGGAGTAGTTGCTCATAGCCACTAATCAGCTTCTAGCTAGCATTTATTGAGTATATTCTATATAATGATAAGTAGAAGCTGTCCTCTTCTCCACTCTTCATAAGGTTTGACACATTTCAGCCATAGTTCTAAAGTCAGACTATGGGGGTCATTCCGAGTTGATCATAGCTGTGTTAAATTTAGCACAGCTATGATCATCTTCCCTGACATACGGGTGGACGCCCAGCACAGGGCTAGTCCGCCCCGCATGTCAGTCCGCCCCCCCCCCCCCCCCCCGGCACAAATACAAAAGTGCTTTTGTATTTGTGGAGTAACTCCCGGCCAACGCAGCTCCTGCGGCTGACCGTGAGTTGATCGTCCAGCCCCCTCCCACCCAGCGACCGCCTCTGCCTGTCAATCAGGCAGAGTCGATCGCTACAGAACGATGGCCTTTTCCCATCCGGCATGTGCCGGCGCACTGCAGCGCCGGCGTATGCGCAATTCTGACCCGATAAACTGCAGCGAGCGATCGGGTCAGAATGACCCCCAATGTCAGATGGCAAACGTTCCACCAGGACCCCTTCACCAAGTACAAAATGATCAGCTCCCTAAATTCCTACTTACAGACACTCCACCATGACCCCAGCCATCTGGTACAAAAAGCTCTGCTCTCAAAATTCCCATTTACAGATCCCCCACCATGACCCCTTCTGCCCACTACAAATGCTCTGTTCCCAAACATCCTGCTGCACTTACAGACCCTCCAACATGACCCCTTCTACCAGACACAAAATCTGCTTCCAAACTTCACACTTACGTCCTATTTACCTAATTTTTATCTCATTATCCAGTCCACATTGTGACCACTTCCAGGATGTGGGAGGACAGCCTACTCTTCTGGGGGTGTGGGAGAATGGCACCAAATTTGGTCGTTTTCCGAACCTTCCGGGAGAGAAGGCACCATGACTTACCTACCTTTCACCCTGACACCTTCAACTTAGTACAGAATGCACTGCTCCCAAAATGTAGTCTTATAGGGGGTAATTCAGACCTGATCGCTGCTGTGCGTTTTTGCACGGGGCGCAAACAGATCTGAACTGCGCATGTATATGCACCACAATGCGCAGGCATGACGGACGGCTGCAAAGTGGATCACCGGTCAGTGACGGGTTTGTGAGAAGGATCCATTTGCACAAATGTTCACAAGGAGATTGACAGGAAGAGGGCGTTTGTGGGTGGCAACTGACCGTTTTCAGGGAGTGTCTGTAAAAACGCAGGCGGGAATAAACGTTTGAAGGGAGGGTGCCTAACGTCAGCTCCGGCCCCGATCAGCCTGATGTGATCGCAGCGGCTGAGTAAGTCCTGGGCTGTGCAGAGATTGCACAAAATCAGTTTGTGCAGCTCTGCTACACATGCGATCGCACACCTGCACAGCTAAAATACACTCCCCCTGTAGGCAGCGACTATCTGATCGTAAGGCTGCAAAAATCGCTGCCTAGCAATCAGATCTGAATTACCCCCATAGACCCCCAATCATTATCCCTTTCTCCTGGTACAAATGTTCTGCTCCCAACCCTCTCAATTATTGACCCTCCAACACGACTCCTTCCACCTGATAAAGAGTGCTCTGCTTCTAAACTTCCCACTTAAGAACCTTTCAACATAACCAATTCCACCGGCTACAAAATGCTCTTCTCCAAATCTCCTCACTTACAGACACCGCAACATGACCTGAACCCAATCTACTCAAATTATTCCAACTTGGCCCCTTACACTCCGTGCAAAATGCTCTGTCCCAACCTTGCAGTGTATTATTCTATTGAAGTTAACTGCACTGAATTAATGCTTTTAAAAAACACAATTCATATCAATTAATATCATCAATTAATGAATCAGCACAGGTAATCAGTAAACATTAATCGTCAGAACAGGGCTTCATGCAAGTGGGCCAAAGGCGCTGTGCAGGTGGCTATAGCTTACCAATATTGCCTATTTCACTGTAGACAATTGGCCTTTTCCCATTTTTGCTGAATTGAATTAAATGAGTGAAACTGTAATTTTTTACAAATTAAATACTTAATTCATCCAAAATGAATTAAACAAAGAGATTAGTAGAAAAAACGAGAATACTGTGCCTGCAAGATGTATTATAGTGACGGTTATATATACAGCTGCAATCACCTCAATAAAGACCCTCCTAAATCCTTAACAATTTTTTTTTGTACTTTACTCGGAGTGATGGAGCAGGTGTGAATCTAAGTAGAAGCGCTCACCAATAAGATCAGTTGAAAAGAGGCATTAAAAAATGTTTCATGTTTCCCAATGGCTTTCATGTGACAGCTGTGACACTTTGTTGTCTGTGACAAAACTCAAATTCAGTTTTTAAAGCATCGGTTAAAGTATTTGTTAGAGTTAGAAATATAAAGTAAAATCCTGGATCATCGACTCATAATTGATAAATAAATATAAAGAGCAGTATATTGTGCAAAACAATTAAGATTTGAAATTATCAGCAGAAATTTTTTTACCAATACAAAAAATAGGCAGCGCTTATGCGAGACAAGCCAATAGGAGAAACACTTGAACCAGTAATGCAAAACCAGCACATTTTACTGTTTTGTTTTATTCTATTTTATGTATGTATAGAAATAAATGGTGTATTTTTGCACTATTTGCATTATTTCTTCTCATATTGGCGTGCCTCATATAAACACTGGTTATTTTGTGTATTGGTTTATTCAGTTTGAAGGTTGGCATCCCCTCAAAGATCCTGTGCAGGGTAATTTGCCTAGCACCATAGGTATATTTTGTCTCGCTAAAAAATAATATAACTCTCTGTCTATACCCACTACATACTAAATGTTCTACTGACACTCTGCCAGCCCCACTACATTCTACTGACTGTCCACCTACCTCTCAATCATTCTACTGACTTTCTGTCTTCCCAACTAAATTCTATCGGCAGTCCCCCAAACTACGAGTCTCCAACATTCTACTATCTGTCTGCATTACTACATTTTAATGACTGTCTGCCTGCCCTGCTACATTCTACTGACTGTCCACTTACCTCTTCAACATTCTACTGACCCTCTGCCTGCCTCTACTACATTCTACAGACTGTACACTTACCTCTTCAACATTCTACCGACTCTCTCTGCCTGCCTCTACTACATTCTACTGACTGTCCGCTTACCTCTTCAACACTCTACTGACTCTCTGCCTGCCTCTACTACATTCTACTGACTGTCCGCTTACCTCTTCAACACTCTACTGATTCTCTGCCTGCCTCTACTACATTCTACTGACTGTCCCCCACACTCCCCAACATTCTACTGGCTATCTGCATGCAGTGCTACATTCTACAGACTCTCTGTCTGCCTGCTACATTCTACTATCTACCTACTTCTCCAACATTCTACTAACTGTCCACCTACCTCTTAATCATTCTACTGACTGTCTTCCCAACTACATTCTACCGGCAGTCCCCCACACTACCCAACATTCTACTGACTATCTGCCTGCACGACTACATTCTAATAACTGTCTGCCTGCCCCACTACATTCTACTGACTGTCCACCTACCTCTCCAACATTCTGCTGACTGTATGCCGCCACTACATTCTAATGACTGTCTGCCTGCCCTGCTACATTCTTCTGACTGCTCACCTACCTCTCCAACATTCTGACTCTCTGCCTGCCTCCACTACATTCTACTGACTGTCCCCCATACTCCCCAACATTCTACTGACTATCTGCCTGCACTGCTATATTCTACTAAATCTCTGTCTGCCCTGCTACATTCTACTGACTATCTACCTACTTCTCAAACATTCTACTAACTGTTCACCTACCTCTCAATCATTCTACTGACTCTCTGTCTTCCCAACTACATTCTACCAGCAGTCCCCCACACCGCCCAACATTCTACTGACTATCTGCCTGCACTACGACTGTCTGCCTGCCCCACTACATTCTACTGACTGTCCACCTACCTCTCCAACATTCTCCTATATGCCTGCACTTCTACATTATAATGACTGTCTGCCTGCCCCACTACATTCTACTGACTGTTCCCCCTATATCTCCAACATTCTACTGACTCTCTGCCTGCCTCCACTACATTCTACGGAATGCCCCCAGACTTACCCAACATTACACTGTCTCTCATTCTTTGCATTCCCTGCTACATTCTACTGACAGTCCACTGACGTCTCTTTATTCTACTGTCTGTCTACCACAATTAACTAAATGTTATTAACTATCCATGCATATTGATTTATTTGATCACCCACAGTCCACTACATTTTGCTGACTATATATATCTTATAATAAATTGTTATTTATATAGCATCAATTTATGATGCAGCACTGGAAATAAGAGGAAGATTAAATCATTACAAACTTTCCATAAATTGTATAAATTGAAAAACATAAATTTACCATTGATTGCAACCAATAATATTTTCACACTTTTGATGCAATAAACCCCATTAACCCTAATTTAGTTCTCATACCTCGGCTTACTTATGAATCTATAAATCAGTGTTTTGGATTCGGATCCCATATTTAGTTTGCGAATGCCGTTGCTTACAGCGATTACACACACTTTCCACACCAGCTAGGAAGGGCATAAACCGTGTATGAGTGGGCTGAAAGTGAAAAACTTAATACAAGACACGTTGGCCTATTGCACTAGATGGCCCTGGCCTGTGGCTGCAGTGTAATTTCCCTCCCATCCAGGTTTGGTAGGCATTAAATTATAAATTCTAATTTAGTGACAAAAGTTTATTTTAGTAATTCTTTGCTATGTCTGGCTCTGCAGATTTAGCAATAAACAAGTATTCTGTATTGGTTGATTTCCAGAACTGTTCATCTGCACGGAGAATTTCATGCTGGGATTGTGATGAATTTAGATTTCATTTAATCATCCCTGCCATCCGATCATTCTTATAGCATGTGTGCTCGGTGCCACTGCCTGTTAGATGGAGGAAGCCGGCTCCACCCTATAGTGAGGTAATGCCTTCTAGGGATAAAGTGGACTTTTACACAAAGCTGAAATTATATGCAGGGTCCCCTTTGATTTTCTGTGAAATTCATTATTGCTGCTGACTTGTAATCAAAGCATTTCCCAGCTATTGTGTAAGATAAGAAATGTCAGTTATTTTTATGTATTTGGCAGGTTTGCAGAAAATCAGCATCTATGGTATATAATATAAAATAGTAATATACTGCATCTAAATTCAGAACTGTGCTGCAGAATATTATGGTGCTACATTAATATAATAATAATAATAATAATAATAATAATAATATCTTAAAATTATTCATCCTAATGAATGTTCCCAGTACTTGAAAAGACACAATGGGTTACTGCATATTTACTAAAATTCAGCTTTGATTTTCAGTTAATTTTCATTCGATTTTGAAATTCTCAAATTTACTAAAGCTAAAACCGATTAAAAATCAACCAAAAAAATTGACTAAAATAGATCATCGAAGCAACCTTCAGTACTTTTTAATACAAGCTTATAAAATCTCTCATTTACTAACAGTCGGTTTGAAAATCGACTCAAACCCAACTCAAAAAACAAAAAACAAAAATAGACTAATACATAGCAGGTCTGTTTAACTTGTAAAACATGTACAATTGGCTGAAACCTCATTGTGATGACTATATAATGCAATAAAACCATATGGTACACTCTGACTGTAGTAATCATCTCAATTCAAAGCTCTGAAATCCTGCGCATTTTCCTGCGGTATGCAAATCATCACCTAAATGAAGGTGTTTTTGTGGATCTAAATGTGCATGTGACATGTTTTGGCCAATGGAGAGCAGTAGGAAAATGAATTCAGTTTTAAGTCGATCTTTAAAATGAACAAATAAATGACGTTTATTAAATACCCGATTTTAGACACACACGGGTGAAAAAATTGGTCGATTTGAGTCGGGTTGAAAACCAATTCAAAACAGACTTTTAAGAAATATACCCCAAAATCTGAAATAAAAGTGCGGAAAATATTTGTGGAAAGAAGAAAAATATATCCAGTGCTGAGAAGCGTATTCGTCTATATAAAAATGTCTGTGACACAAAAATGTGAATTCAGGGGGTACACACGGAGAGATCCGTGTTTAAAATCTAAGCAATCTGACTAGATTGCATAGATTTTAAGCACAGATCTGTCGTGTGTATTCCCCCCAGCGATAGCGATGCGCAGCCCCGCGCATCACTTTCGCCGGTGTTAGATTGAGCCTGCATGCAGGCTCAATCTAGCGGGTCGCGCACTGCTGCGCTGTGTGAAGTGAGAGGCCCCCTGCCCCCCCTTCACTCAGCATACATTGTGCTGTGCTGAGCGGGGGGAGAGATGTGTGCTGAGCGGTCTGTGTTAAGATCGCTCAGCACACATCTCTCCCATCAGTACTCCCATATGAGAGATTTGCAGCAGATAATAAGGGATTAATAATTAAAAATACAAATTAAAAAAAAATACAAATAAAAAATGGTCTTCTTTCCAGTGTCCACTTAGAGTTAAATTGGAAAACCTGTATTTTCTCCTCAGGTGACAGAGATAGGGCATGCTTTGGTGCCCACCTTACATTATATTTTTGTATGTGACCGTCTTTCTACCTAGCTGCTGTCCCCTGTTTTCTCGCTTCTAAAACTAGAAGGTATCTGGCATTGATGTTCCTTATAAACTGTGTAATCTGAAAATGAAATAATTAAACATCTAATTCCAGCCTGAGTTGCTGCATTGACAATCTGCTGTTCAGTGCCACCCTAAACAATTGTGTTTATTATGAAGTCGAGTTTTCAAAGCAGGAACCCACTCTTTATTATTTATATTTCCCAATCAATAATAACATCATTTACAAATATTGGTTATAGTTTTTTTGTGTATTGCTTAAGCATTTTAGTATTTATGCAGCACTAAGGGGCCAATATACAGTCTTTTCAATCTGATTTAACATGAAATCTCCAGCTCACAGCTGAATTAGAAATGATTTTCATGAATGTTTATTTCTGAACCATAATTCAGTAAAAAGCCAAGAACAGTAATTTAAAATTCAGTATATATTATTCATTTGTATGTAATTAACAAAAATAGATTTATCTTTTTTTGGTGGGATTTACGAAAGTAATAATACAGCCAAAACTTTGGTTTGGCCACGTTCCCCATGTGTAAAAAGCTCAGGAAAGTGAAACCTTCCAGAGCTTTTATGCAGTGTCCAATGCCATCTATAGATTTTGTTGTCTACAGAAGCCTACGAGACTCTTCTTGCATTGTTCCCTGCGAGGCTACTGGGGAATGGGGAGGTTAGGGTTAGGCTATCGGGGGAAGGTAGAGTTAGGCACTAGAGGGAGCCTTAGTTGTAGGGATTAGGGTTAGGGGACTGTACTTACTGGAACATTGCTGCATCAGATGGTATTGCCAGAACTCACAGTCCAATGACCACCAGGACTGGAAATCTGCACTGGAGCCACTGCAGCCATTATGTCCTTGTTAACTAATCATGTCAACATTATGTCATCATATCACACCGCACCTATTTTTATGCACCTTAGTGCTTTGGTCTCTCTTTATGGTGGCTTTAGACGCACATTAATACCCACTTATATACCACTTTAAAACCCACTATATAACCTAAGTCTTGATTATAAAAGCTAAATGTGCTATCTCGATTGTAAACGCTATCTGCTGGCCAACATGGCAGCATCACTTTTGTGCCAATGTGCAAAATTAAGATTTTGTGTTACAGGAAAAGATCATTCAAAAAGGTGTTCCCTGTGCACACTGTTATGCTTGCAGAGGGACTTGTCTGTTTCTGATCCCTTTACTGGAACATACAGTATTCTATGCTGTCAATGGCATGTCTGCAGAAAGGCATGCTGCCACTAATGCACAGGTTCTCAAACTCGGTCCTCAGGACCCCACACAGTGCATGTTTTGAAGGTCTCCTCACAAAATCACAAGTTAAATAATTAGCTCCACACGTGGACCTTTTACAATGTGTCAGTGAGTAATTAATATACCTGTGCACCTGCTGGGTTACCTGCAAAACATGCACTGTCTGGGGTTCTGAGGACCGAGTTTGAGAACCTATGCACTAATGTAATAGAAGTGTTAAATACAATAAATTACACTTTCATGACTGATGACATAAATGTGGCAGATTTGAGCAGGAAAGTATTAGTAGGTTGGGCTTTGCGCAAGGAGGAAGGGGTAAAGCATCACTTCATTTTCTCCTGTGCTCCGCAAAATGTAGAGACTGAATTTTTGGGCTGTATTAAGGAAAAGGCAAGTAAGCATACTCAGAGAAGTGCAAGTCCAGTTTTTGCGATATGTAAATTACTGTTGGGCCCAAATGTGATAACCTTTGATTTGCAGGCACTGCTGAGATATCAGCAATATAGAGCCTGATTCCTAGGTTTTTTTTGTATCCAGCAGTGGTGCTAAAATATGCAAAAGACAAATTATGTTTCTTAAGTAAAGAGACAATCACTGCTTCGTTCTGTAATCCACTGCTGCACCTGAAGACAAAAAATCAGATCCTCTGTGTGAGCACTGGACATCTGCCATGTCCCCTTTTCTGAAACAGACCATCTCTATGCCCCCAAATGGCTGCAACTGTCACTTCCTCAATATCTGCAGCTGCACTGCAAGCAACAGTTCGGGATCTTATCTGATCATGCACAGCATCACTAAACAACAGTACAAATATTGGATTTTCATAAATTTCTGAATCTGGCCCAAAGTCACTAGATTTAAAGCAGAAATTTGTTGTAATGCAAAATCAACCTGGTTCTGCCTTAAAAAAATAATTACCACTTTAAAACTAGGGGCTGATTTAGAGTCACAGCCTACTGTGACTGCTTCAGTGTTATTTACCATAGTGGTATCTGTGACTTTATATTAATGCTAGTATCAGCCCTTCCCCAGGTGGAACACTTGATGTCACACATACATTACACACACACACACACACACACACACACACACACTCTATTTCCCTCTCTCTTACCTTGCAGCCGCAGGTTATTGATGGGGACAGGACCAGACACCATGTCATTAGGCCTCTCCCTCTAGCAGCAAAATTCTATGATTTGGGGGTAAATTGGGAGTGTGCTGACAAAAAATTTGCTATTCTGATGGAATAATTTCATATTGGCTCCACCTCCACCCCATTGACCCACGAAATGCAGCATTTTTGCACAAGGGGCAGGGCTAAATATTATGGTGCACACTTTCATGTCTGTCAGGGGGGTTTCTGGGCAGTCATAAACCCCCCTGCATGTGCCACTGCCATTGGATGCACCAATGAAACTTGCACCTGCCCCATGCTAGGTGGAGACTTTCCATCAGAGTACTGTCTCCATTGTAAGCGATTAAGGCACAAATGTACTAAGTTTTGGAGAGTGATAAAGTGGAGAGGGATAAAGTACAGCCCATTAGCTTGTGCTATTTTTCAAGCACAGCCTGTAACATGGCAGTTAAGAGCTGATTGGTTGGTAGTTTATCTCTCTCTGCTTTATCACTCTCCAAGACTTTGTACATCTGCTTAATTGCTTACAATGGAGACAGTACTCTGATGGAGAGTATCCACCTAGCATGGGGCAGGTGCACGTTTCAATGCAAAAGGCAGTGGGGCATGCAGGGGGGTTTCTGAGTGCCCAGAAACCCTCCTGACAGATGTGAAAGTGTGCACTTTCACGTCCCAGGGGTTAGTACATCTCTGCATAAGGGCCTGAGTTTGCATCCAGTTATGCAAAACTCCCATAACACAAATGATATAAAAAACAGAGGATCTCATATAAGCTGTCTTCAAATAAACTTTAAATAAAACTTGAACCAAGACACAGAATCACAGTCCTCCCATTGTTGTTCTGAATCCTCGGCATTCTAACTGTGCCAGACTCCTCCTATATCTGCAATCACCCAACACATATTCATCATGTCCAAAACTCTTTGTATTTAGGGAATGCCACAACTATGCAGCATAAAAGTTTCAACCACTTAGAGAGGGTCATTCCGACCCGATCGCTCTCTGCAGTTTGTCGCAGTGCAGTGATCTGGTCAGAACTGCGCATGCGCCGGCGCTGCAGTGCGCCGGCGCATGGCAGTTGTCGTTGCATACCGATCACCTCTGAGACAGAGGCGGTCACCAGGTGGGAGGGGGCTGGACGGCGGCATTAAGCCGCCGTTTAGGGGGAGTGGTCTGGCCAACGCAGGCGTGGCCAGACCATTAGGGGGGGGCGGGCCGTGGCGGCTGTGTGACGTTTCATGCAGCCGCTGCGGCCAGTGGCAGCGACGACCATCTCCCGGCCAGCCGCAGGAGCTGCGCTGGCTGGGAGTTACTCCACAAATACAAAAGCATCACCGCTGTGCGATGCTTTTGTATTTGTGCGGGGGAGGGGGGGCGGACTGACTTGCGGGGCGGACTAGCCCTGTGCTGGGCGTCCCCCCGCATGTCAGGGGAAATGATCGTAGCTGTGCTAAATTTAGCACAGCTATGATCAACTCGGAATGACCCCCAGTGGACCGTCCTGAAAAGGTCTGATGCAGAACAACATCTGGATGACTGTGATTCTGGCTTTTCCAGAACTATTATGTTTTGATTAAGAGGCAGAACTTTACTTTGGTTCAAGTTGAAAGTTTTATTTAAGGTTTATTTGGAGACATCCTATATGAGTTCCTCTATTTTTATGTTGTTTGTGTTTTTGGGTGTTTTGGTGAACACTTTTGAGGACCATGTGCTGCTTTTTCCATTTGTGCACAGTTGGATATCAATTTCTTTTAGACTGCCATACAGCCCAAGGAAGAGCACAACTCCATGCGTCTGAGTAGTCATCTGTTAGTCACCGCCCAGGAATGGCCAGCACATTTCCAATACATTTCTAACACCATGCGTCTCATTGGGTAGCAGTTGACTTACCGACGGACACAATACCGACGATCATAATCCCAACAGCCATTGACCAACAGTCAAAATACTGACATTCATTATACTGACATGTTCAAAATGCTGATACAGTCAGAATGCCGACACAGTCAGAATACCGACGTTTGAAATGCAGACATATCAAAATGCCGACATGTGTTTTTAAGGAATTTTTGGCCAAAAACAGACTTGTTCATATTTTACCATCCCAGTGGACCTGGAGGGGGAATATAATAGTGTGCCGAGCACAAAGAGGCACCGTGCCCAAAGCATGTTGAGTGCAGTGAGCCATGCGAGGGGAGTGGTACACTTACACAGTGTCCATGTCGACCTATGTCCACATTGACAGAAAAAAAAGAAAAACTCATGTCGGTATTTTGACATGTTAGTATTCTGACTATGTTGGCATTTTGAACATGTCAGCATAATGAATGTTGGCATTTTGACCGTGTCTGTATTTTGACTGTCGGTCAATGGCTGTTTGGATTATGACCGTCGGTATTGTGTCCGTCGGTAAATCATACTGAACCCCCCAAATCACGCTGGTGTCCACCAATCACAGGCTACTACATTTGTGACATTGGATGAGGCTACTGACATGCACAGGGAAGAAGTATTTGCTTGATGATGAAACTCTGCAGTCATTACTGTTTGAATAAATTCTCATTTGTTTTAAAGATTTTTTAGTACATCATTGGCACTTTTACAAATTGCAAACCTCACATTGCATAGGTCCCAAACATTCTGCAGTCCCCCATACATATAGCGGCACTCGCGGGACCTGAATCTGAGCCGTGCACTAACTCCACGCAATGCCGATGTTTACATAGCTTAGCGATTTATTTATTTTTGCAACTGCGCATGCACAAAAATTCCAAAAACTAGCTACGCTGCTTGCATCCCATGTGGTGTATGCACAGATGCGCAGCTGTAATTGATGCAAATCAGAAATGCTGCATAAAAGTCACAGCCGTTCCTGGGCAGTGAATGGGCATGTTACGGAGGTGTCAGCGAAAGTGGCTGAATTCCCAGCCACACAGACACACAGGGCCGGCTCCAGGCCTACTAGCACCCTGAGCGAGAAATTTTGAAGCACCCCTCCTCTCAATGCGTGCGCTCCTGGGAAACTGGGTGTGGCCACGCAACTTTATATTATGATATCAAACTATAAATATGTATATTTTCACCCCACCTTTTACACAAACAATTAGCATCCTTACACATAACGCCCACAGTAGTGCTCCTAACACATAATGTACCCAGTATACTGTCAGATACACATAATGTTCCAGTATAGTGCCAGATATACATAATGACCCCAGTAGAGTGCCAGATATGCATAATGACCCCAGTAGTGCAGTGTCAGATACACATAATGACCCCAGTAGTGCTGTGCCAGATACACATAATGACCCCAGTAGTGCAGTGCCAGATACACATATGCCCCAATAGTGCCAGATACACATAATGACCCTAGTAGTGCAGTGCCAGATACACATAATAACCCCAGTAGTGCATTGCTAGTGTCAAAGTCGAAAAATATCATGCTGCACGTTGCCATATATTAACCCCATGCGCTTGCCCGTGCGTGCGCATATTCGCAGTTGCGTGACGGCGCCTCCACGGTCGTGCGCTCAGGCGTGTGGTATGTGCATTTAAGGTAGAGTTTGTGTGCGTCTGGTGGGCGACTCGATCGTTACATAGTTAATCCAAATACTGTATTTTGTAGGTAATGGTCCCCTTAATAATAACTGTAAGTTCGTTTAGTGTAACTGGTTCATGAACAAAGGAATTCCTCTTTGCATGATACGAAGGGTCAGACAGGGTCTGAGCGGTGGTGTTTGGTACCTAACCGAAGAGTATTTTATTAGAAACAATCCGGTGCTGGTTAGGTAGAGATTAATCGCTCCTACGTATAGTTATGTCTATAAGTAGTTTCTGGACATTTACTGTATTTGCTGTTCATTATCCATGTGGTGGGAATCCTGAGATTCCCTCCCACCTGAGCAGTCTGGAATAGTCACAGCCCACCTGTTCGAATCAGCCTATGACCTTTTGTTGTAATGTGAAGACAGATTCCTGTGTCCAATGAACAATAAGATTGTGGGGCCCTTTGTAGTGTATTGTACTTAGTGTATATAAGGCAGCCAGTCTGGGCCAGTTCAGTCTACTCTCCACAAAAGGTTTTCATCATTGACTAACTAGGGAGCTGGTGACCAGGACTGCGCAGCGATCATTCCCCAGTGTGTAAGTTCTCTCTGTGACCACCTTATTCTCTGACTGTATTTTGCCACGTTCTCTCTCTCTCTGTTAGTGTTAGGATTGTGACGCTATTGTATATTTATGTGTAGTTAGATATTGATGTTAGCCTGTAGTGTGTAAGATGTTAACTGTATTTTCCCTTTTTGCATAACTAAATCTCGTTAGTAAAGGTTTTGGAACCTTAGCAAGGTATTGTGTGTTTATTACATTGCTGAGGGTATTTGGAGCGTCTCAATCGCTCAAGCAGCTTTTATATTAACAAGGTTAAGAAGGTCTATAAGCAGTACATTAATACAGTGTTACAGTACCAAGGTATACAGTGTGAACATATTCTGTGTTTAAAGTTTATAAAGGTTGCTGTCTGTGTGTGTACGCTCTCTGCGTGTATTCCGTACACCCAGCGTAGCGTGTGTACGTAATTTGCGTACCACGTGCAAGGCCTTCATACGCAAATAGCGTACGGAGAGCGTATCACGTGCACGTGGTTTAGCGGCCATTACGGCTACACGGTATTAGTATATAGCTAATGTTAAAAGGTAGATAACGGACTCTATCAATTGGGGGCTCAAGTCCGGTCCACCTCATATCCGCAGTCAGGCGAAAACGCGCAGACTTTATCGATCAGCAAAGGGAGAAAAGGTAGTATCTTGTAGTGCTGATCAGATGAGAGTCTGCGTCTGATTCTTTTGGTTTGTAGGGATGCTGGTGAAAACCGAAGAAGGTAGGAACATTAAGCTATTGTCTTTTTAAATCTGGTTTTTATTTCTATTTGGTGCCAACTGCACACGCAGATTGGATTGCTTGTCTGTTTAAATAGGTTTAAAAGTATTTTTTGGTCGCTCTGCATGGCTTGATAGTTTTATTTTTAGCTCAGGCCTAGAATAACTTAAGGGGCTGGAATGATGATTTTCTTTGTGACAAAAGAAGCCGCATGGTCTGTCCTCCATTTTGTGTAAACCTCATGGATGTGGAAGGGGGAGGAGCAGCGGCCATTTTGGGAAGGTCAAAAAAAAAATTCTGAATGGCTGATTTTCAGTTGACTCGGGAAATAATCAGCCATCCATTGTCAAAAAGAAATCATCATTTAATGAGTTTTTAATGCATTTATTTAAACCATATCATAGTCAATCATAAGTGGTTCAGATAGAGTTTAATATAAGTAATAGTAAAATTAATATTTGATTTAGGAAATACACAAATAAAACAAAGTTGTGGGTTGTTTTTTTTCCCCCTTCCTCCCTTCAAGAGCCTGTTTAACTCTGCTACTTGTGAGATGGGCCATTGAAATGCAAATGAACCTGTGTAACTGGGTTTTGTTTTTTTTTCTCTCCCAGCAGTGAAAGAAATCGCCTTCACAGATAGTTAAAAAGCACATTCATATGCAAATAAGAAGCACTGAATAAGGTCTCATATATGTAATAGTGATTAGTACATATATGTAATATCTATATGTGCGTGCTTAGATTAATGTATGTCATTAGATTAATTTAGAATTACATTTTTCATTTGTGTAATTTTCACATCTCACTCTCCTGTTTGCCATTTATCATTGATAACGTGCTGAGAAAGATTTGTTGCTATTGGTAGTTAAAAGTAAAAATAATACGTAAGGGAGTAATTTGTAAAACACGCACACGGCTTTGCCTAAAGATACAAGGAAAGATCTGTGTGGTGCTCGGTAGATGATTACAGTTAAAGATCATTTACATTGATATAAACGTGTTAGTTGTATTTCTGTGGATATATCTGGCCTGCGTACACGTGTCTCTAACAAAGGGCGGGACTAGTGTACGCGACGCAAGGGCCGACGCATGGAGCGTATATTATGCAACGGAGCGTATGGGTACGCCCACATAATACAAATCACACGATAGTATTGTTTTAGTAGGCGATACGGAAGGAACACGATAATAGCACAAATTGATTTCAGTTTCCAAAATTTAGTTTAAATACCTTACTTTACTGTAATACCTCTGGGGAGAGCTATCAGATTACGGGAAATGATTATTATTTTTTCTGATCAGAAAACTATAGAATGATAGTGGGTTGAAAACGGTATGAGTGTATTGAACTCCTCTTGGTGAAGTCTTGGTGAAATCTTGGTGAAGTCTTGGTGAAATCTTGGTGAAGTAAGTCTTGGTGAATCACGGTCTAGGTGAATACGTGATGAGCACGGTCTAGGTGAAAACGTGCGTGCAAGGTCTTGGTGAACAAGTGCGACGAAGTGTGATAAAGTTTTCGTGGTATTACGCTCCGGCTGTTTTGGAGCACAGTAGGGAGGCTCCAATGATCCTACCATTTATAGGCAACAAGTGTCTATAAGTGGTACGACTGGACCGCACGGTTGTATGTGTGACCAATAACGCAACGTGATATGAGGTTGTATATTTAAATTGCCCTCATGCGTGTTGTAGGGAGCACATGCAAGCGTGATTTGTGTAAAATATAAAGGTAAGGAATTTTCGCTGGTAGGGCCTGCAACGATTACGTGGGTCTGCTAAAAGGGGCGGATTTGTTGTACTCGGAGCAGAAGAAGCTGGTGGAAGAGCTTGGAAAACTTCCACCGTAGACTTCTGTGTTTGGTGCATTTTAGGAAGTTTTTCTGTGTTAAAAAGGTCCACAATGGAAGCCAAGTGCACAACACAGGGACGTTTAGCAGTCAGGGTTCAGACTGAAGAGGCTTGCAGACCCCGAGGGTCTGCTCGGTTAGTAATGTGGGGGAAGTATGGTCCCCACACTGAGACCTTTTGTGATGAATGGACACGAATGACTGTGGGGGATAAAGCACCATTTCCTGGGATAGGTAGTTTTGACTCAGAGGTATTGCATAATTTAAGGAGAAGGATCTGTCTCATAAAATCCGGGAAGCAACGGATTAGACATTATGATTGTTTACAGATATGGCAACAAGAAGGTGAGATACAAAGGGAATTAGCTTACACAGCTGACTCTCACTTTGGTAAGAAAAATATGGCAACAAGAGAGAAAGTGGTTACAGAGAATGGCACACTGGGGTATGATAAACATGCACTTAGTAACTGTATAGATGATAAGAATAATTGTAACGAATGTAACAATGATAAAAGTAAAACTGTTAAATGTACAACTGTTAACCCGTGCAAGTTGTACTCCATGTTAAACTTCCCTCAGGATTACAAGCAAGAAAGTGAGCCCAGCACGAGGTCGGCACCATTTCCAGCAGCCATCATACAAGACATCCAGGTGGACGCGACCAAATCGGTAAAGGCAGTAGTCAAACCCCCTTACGAAGGGTCAGGTGAGATCGCGTCCACAGGTACGTACAGTGTTATATATCACGCACAAACAAATGTATCTCATATTGTAGAACCAACACAAGATGATGTTATAATTGAATGGAACATCAAAAGACACCTGGAGTAACAGGGCAGTAAGCAAATGACAATCAGTAGACAAGCCCTGACAACGAAGCCACACCAGCTTAAGCCCCAAACCCCTGTGAGATATTCAAATGTGATAGTTTGTTATCATTGTCACAAAGAGGGACATTTTGCAAGAGATTGTAGATCAAAAAATATACAAAAGTCATATCAACCCCCTAGACAATGACATGACCATGATATCCAAAGAAACAGGGAAGCACAGGGAGGTAAGAAGCCTCAGATCCCTGTGGGTAAGTCAAAGGTGATAAGATGTTATAATTGCCAGAGGGAAGGTCATTTTGCACGAAGTTGTAGGGTTAAAGATCCACAAAAGGTATATCAACCCCCTAGAAAAAAAAAAAACATGAGCAAAGTCATGATACACGAAATTGTAATCAGGGATCATTTAAGAAGAAGTTTGGGCCGCACCTGTAATATGCAGTCAGGAAAGTTGATCATTAGGCCTGGTAGTAAACCTGAGGTTACAGTTAATGATATTGGGAGGTCAGTTCCGTGTAGACACAGGAACGGCCGGGTAAACTTTGTAATTTATCTGTAAATGTTTCTTTTTCCCCATCTCTGACGTTCATCGGCAGAACTCAAACATCACATAGCTACTTGGTCTTTGCAGAAGTCTACCTAACCCCAGTGTGACCTACCGACATCGGTGTGTCCTGGCCAGGCACAAAAGGGTGCAGTGTGGAAATACTGGTGGGGGAGACTGCGCAAAGATACCAATGGATGTGATGGTGTGACAGCCTGATGGTGAACGGAAGATCTGACAATGTTTTTTGTTTGTTGTTTTATGTAACATATATATGAATTGTTCTCTCTCTCGTTTTTTTTTTTTTTTTCCTCTTCTCTCTCAATGTTCTCATGCTTTACAGATGGTATGTCACACATCAGTTAGACAAATCGTAATGCAAGATTTTTGCTCCTTACAGAAAGATCGCAGATTTGGAAGGAATATTGTATCACCGGAATGTTCGTTTGGAAGATTGAGAGACAGCACCTTTAAGATGACAACAGAGCAAGAAGAACAACAAGACTAGAGGACAAAAGCATCGTAACATTTTTCTTTCCCCTCAAATTATTTTTTGTACCCCCATTACAAATTTCTCCTTCTCCTCCTGTAAAATGGACTTGCCCCAAGAGACTGTGATCCGGATTTTCCTGTTGACCATGATGTTGACCAGAGCAGTCTGTTTCGGTGAGAGTATCATGGAGGTCGAGAAAGGATCTGGAATGGGTTCTGATGACCAGAATGGAGGCGTAGTTTTCCAAGAGCAACATAATCACCGAGTAAAGGCGAGTATCAGAAAACGATCTGGTAGCATTGACAATAGAAGGAATTGTGAAGGATTGTTAGCTGAAGAGAACTGCATCTGTAGGCATTGTGACGATATAGTTGAGGATGGGTGTATCAAGAAATGTCAGTCCAGTTTTAATATCCACATGGACCGGCATCCATTGAGTGACTATCACTCCTTAGTGGGTAAAGTGTTAAACCAGACAGACTGTTGGGTATGCTCTCAAGTACCTCAAGGTCATAGCAAATCAGGACCAGTACCATTCCCGTTAACTGTAGGAGAGGTACTTGAGTTAAGTGGTGGGAGGCCGGTGGACAAGAGGTTTAATATCTCTAGTCCTCCTAGTTTGAAGCTCCACCAGTATCATGTGGATAAGTCCTTAGTATGCTTTAACATTTCCAATCCCCGAAAGCCGGGAAATTGGGAAGTGTCATGGAGTAATCAAACCATGACATTTTCACATAGAGCCGACAGAATGCCCATAGACACAGAACTTATACGCCAGATAGCCGACCATGGAAGATTTTTCCGGTATAGGTACACTCTAGGAAGTAGGACCATGCGAGTTGGAGAAGTATCACCAGGATACTGTGCACATATCGTACAAACAGATACGTGTACTAAACAGATGGGAGAATTAGGGTTAGGAGATTTCACATGGAAAATTTGTAACATGGTAATGTCATACTCCGTCCCATATGTTCTCCCCGATGATTTATATTTCATATGTGGGAGAAAGGCGTATAGGTTCCTTGCCCCAAACTCAGAGGGATTGTGTTACATTGGAAAAGTACTGCCTGAAGTAATGACTGTACCCCATAACAAAATGATAGACATTCACCGCGGTGCCCAAGCTCCTTATACTCACACTCATTACAAGCACGTCGTTAAACGGCACCTGATAGAGAGGACAGAGCATCCGGCCTCTGATCTGATCCATGAATCCACCGGGATTCAATTCCTACTCGCGTTAGATATCACTCGTACCGCCAGAGGAGTGATAAATTATAAATATATGCGCAAGCGAACTTGTTAGACAATATCACTGAAATGTATGACGACACGTTCAGGTACACTGGGAAAGAGTTACAAGCCTACAAAACAGAACTGGTTCAGCATAGGATGATTCTCAATTATCTCACAGCAGTGACAGGCGGGTATTGTGTTACCCTAGCAACTCAGCATGGAGTAAAGTGCTGCACGTATATTACAAACAGCACTGAGGACCCGGCCGAGGTCATAGACCAAAAGATGGATGACATTTTGCAATTGAAGTGGGAGTTTCGAAGGAAACACAATCTCACACTCGCTGCTGTGGGTAATGAGCTGACCAGTTGGGTGTCATGGTTGAACCCACGAAATTGGTTCTCTGGTTTAGGAGAATGGGCCCAAGGTATTATAATAGATGTAGGGAAATTTCTCTTGTGTATTCTGGGAGTCGTCATATTGGTTGGCCTGATATTTAGATGCGTTCGGACTTTAACGAAGTGATGAGTCTGAGGAGCGAGGACACTGTAATAACAACAACTAATTTGGTTTATGACCCAACGATAGAGACAATGTTGTGATGAAAATGTGATTCCACGGTCCGTTTCTTTCACCCGTTTCTCCTTTGTTTTCCTCCAAGGTACAAAGACATCCGCTTGGAAGAAGAATTTGACAACCTCTTTTATACAGACCATTGATGAACTATGCCACAAGCCCCAATATCCCTAGTGACTTTAACTTTTTACGAAAGCCCAATACTTTAGAGACTGTAATTTTATGGACAATGGAACAGCTTTTGCTCGCTATTTATAGCAAAAGCACCGAGAGACATCAGACAACATGTACATCAGACAAGACATCAGACAAGACCTCAATCGGCGACTGTTTATTTAAACTCACATAGTTTACGACTGCATTTATAACGATTGTTTCTTATCTTCATCTCTACAACCTCCAGGTAATGGCACACATAGTCGACAGGGAATATAGACACATATATCAGCATTCACATGTTCCCCCCTTCATGTATCATCAACTAAATGTGCTCCCCATTTGTTGCAACCAAAAGCCGAAAAGAGCTCGGTAGAGTTTGACAGCCCATCCACAGATCCTTGATAAGGGATAAGAAGGATTTAATATATACTTCGCAATACCTCGAAGCTTGATTTAAAACACGTACGGCACGATGATACATGACCCCTCAAACATGGATTCATACACACACGCTTCTACTATCTCACTAGGTCATATTTTTCCCACCTTCTCCTCTCCTCCCTTTACCCAATCATAAAAAGGTATTTACATGATGACATATATTTTTCTGTTTGAACTGTTTTAGGAAGTGGCAGTTATTGATGACTGCCAAAGGGTGGACTGTCAAAGTCGAAAAATATCATGCTGCACGTTGCCATATATTAACCCCATGCGCTTGCCCGCTGCACGTGCACATTCTCTCCCGTGCGTGCGCATATTCGCAGTTGCGTGACGGCGCCTCCACGGTCGTGCGCTCAGGCGTGTGGTATGTGCATTTAAGGTAGAGTTTGTGTGCGTCTGGTGGGCGACTCGATCGTTACATAGTTAATCCAAATACTGTATTTTGTAGGTAATGGTCCCCTTAATAATAACTGTAAGTTTGTTTAGTGTAACTGGTTCATGAACAAAGGAATTCCTCTTTGCATGATACGAAGGGTCAGACAGGGTCTGAGCGGTGGTGTTTGGTACCTAACCGAAGAGTATTTTATTAGAAACAATCCGGTGCTGGTTAGGTAGAGATTAATTAATCGCTCCTACGTATAGTTATGTCTATAAGTAGTTTCTGGACATTTACTGTATTTGCTGTTCATTATCCATGTGGTGGGAATCCTGAGATTCCCTCCCACCTGAGCAGTCTGGAATAGTCACAGCCCACCTGTTCGAATCAGCCTATGACCTTTTGTTGTAATGTGAAGACAGATTCCTGTGTCCAATGAACAATAAGATTGTGGGGCCCTTTGTAGTGTACTGTACTTAGTGTATATAAGGCAGCCAGTCTGGGCCAGTTCAGTCTACTCTCCACAAAAGGTTTTCATCATTGACTAACTAGGGAGCTGGTGACCAGGACTGCGCAGCGATCATTCCCCAGTGTGTAAGTGCTCTCTGTGACCACCTTATTCTCTGACTGTATTTTGCCACGTTCTCTCTCTCTCTGTTAGTGTTAGGATTGTGACGCTATTGTATATTTATGTGTAGTTATTCTGTTAGATATTGATGTTAGCCTGTAGTGTGTAAGATGTTAACTGTATTTTCCCTTTTTGCATAACTAAATCTCGTTAGTAAAGGTTTTGGAACCTTAGCAAGGTATTGTGTGTTTATTACATTGCTGAGGGTATTTGGAGCGTCTCAATCGCTCAAGCAGCTTTTATATTAACAAGGTTAAGAAGGTCTATAAGCAGTACATTAATACAGTGTTACAGTACCAAGGTATACAGTGTGAACATATTCTGTGTTTAAAGTTTATAAAGATTGCTGTCTGTGTGTGTACGCTCGCTGTGTGTATTCCGTACACCCAGCGTAGCGTGTGTACGTAATTTGCGTACCACGTGCGAGGCCTTCATACGCAAATAGCGTACGGAGAGCGTATCACGTGCACGTGGTTTAGCGGCCATTACGGCTACACGGTATTAGTATATAGCTAATGTTAAAAGGTAGATAACGGACTCTATCACTAGATACACATATGCCCCAATAGTGCCAGATACACATAATGACCCCAGTAGTGCAGTGTCAGATACACATAATGACCCCAGTAGTGCAGTGTCAAATACACATAATGACCCCAGTAGTGCAGTGCCAGATACACATAATGACCCCAGTAGTGCAGCGCCAGATACACATATGCCCCAATAGTGCCATATACACATAATGACCCCAGTAGTGCAGTGCCAGATACACATAATGACCCCAGTAGTGCCAGATACACATATTTGAAAATACCAGACCAAAAAGGAATCCACAGCACTGTTCCTAATTAATTCCCTTCAAACTCCAGGATATTGCTTAATGTCATATAGCAGATCCTTGTAAAATCTCTCTTATATGCAATCCCAGTTCTCAAATATACTCAATTGGGACCGTTTTTCAAATCTGCACAGCAGACGATAATTGAAGTATGGTTCTATTGGTCTCCACACAGTACTGCCCCTTGCACTGTATCATGCCCCACACAGTAATGCTCCTTGCACATTAATATGCCCACACAGTAATGCCTATTACACCTTAGTATGCCCCACAAAGTAATGCCCCTTATACACATTACACCACAGTAGAGCCGCTTATACTGTACATGTTACGCCACATCAGAACCCTTAGACACATAACACCAAATTAGAGCCACTTACACACATTATGCCATAGTAGAGCTCCTTATACACATTACACCACAGTAGAGCCGCTATGGAAGTAGCTGTGAATTGTGGACAAGAGAGAAAGAGAGAGGACAAGAGAAAGAGAGAGAAAGAAAGAGAGGTGAGGCAAGAGAGAGAGAGAGAGGTGAGGACGAGAGAAGGAGGGGTGTGAGAACAAGAAGAGAGAGAGAGGGTGAGGGCAGAGAGAGTGAGAGAGTCAGCCAGGGCATGTATACATCTGGAAGACAAGAGAGAAAAAGACGTGAGGAAGAGAGAGAGGTGAGGACGAGTGAAAGACAGATAGAGAGAGGTGAGGACGACAGAGAGAGAGCGAGAAAGAGAGGTGAGGACAAAAGAAAGAGAGAGGGGGTGAGGACAAAATACAGAGGGGGGTAAAGATAAAAGAGAGAGTGAGTGAGGACAAAAGAAAGGGAGAGGGAGTGAGGACAAAAGAGAGAGAGAGGGAGTGAGAACAAAAGAGAGGGACAGGGAGTGAGGACAAAAGAGAGAGGGGGAGTGATGACAAAAGAGAGAGGGGGAGTGAGGACAAAAGAGAGAGGGGGAGTGAGGACAATAGAGAGAGGGGGAGTAAGGAGAAAAGAGAGAGGGGGAGTGAGGACAAAAGAGAGAGGGGGAGGGAGATGGAGTAAGGACAAGAGAGAGAGAGGGAATGAGGACAAAATAGAGAGAGGGAATGAGGACAAAAGAGAGAGAGGGAGTGAGGACAAAAGGGAGAGAGGGAGTGAGGACAAAAGACAGAGAGGGAGTGAGGACAAAAAGAGAGGGAATGAGGACTAAAGAGACAGAGTGAGTGAGGACTAAAGAGAGAGAGGGAGTGAGGACAAAAGAGAGAGCATGAGGACAAAAGAGAGGGGAAGTGAGGACAAAAGAGAGGGAGAGGGAGTGAGGACAAAATAGAGAGGGGGAGTGAGGACAAAAGAGAGAGGAAGTGAGGACAAAAGAGAGAGAGAGGGAGTGAGGACAAAAGAGAGAGGGAGTAAAGAAGGCAAGTAAGGTGCTAGCGTGCATAAATAGGGGAATTGAGACAAGGGACGAGGATGTAATCCTGCCGCTGTACAAATCATTGGTACATCCACACCTGGAATATTGTGTTCAATTTTGGGCACAACTGTATAAAAAAGATATGGGTGAACTCGAAAGGGTTCAAAGGTGAGCTACTAAATTGATTAAAGGGCTAGAGGGACTGGAGTACGAGGAAAGGCTTACTAGGTTGAATATGTATACACCAGGGACGTGCAGTCAGGGGAGGCAGGGGAGGCAGTGCCTCCCCTGTCATTCTCCCCTGTCATTAATGATTCAAATAATATAAAGAAGACACTTATGACACATATTCTGTGTCATAAGTAACTTCTTTACATTGTCCTAATCATTTTAATGCGGAGTAGTTGTTTGGGAGGCACTGATAGCAGTGCCTCCCGTTATCAATAGGTAAAGATTAAAGCAGGGAGAGGGGGGGACAAGCACTGGGCTGTGAAAGCCCATTAAAACCTGCGGGGGAAAGCGGCACTTATACAAGTGCCTCATTGACAGGGGAAACCCGCCCCTGTCAACGAGGCAGATGTGATTGGACAGCGGATCCAGTGCTGGATCCGCTGGTCCAATCACCCTTATGCGGTGGGCGGAAGCAACGGCGAGCGGGTCACAACAGTTACAGTAGCGTGGCCGGCGGGGTGAGTAGGCAGCGGGACCCGGCGGCCGGCGCTACTGTGGAGCCGGCGGGGTGAGTAGGCAGCGGGACCCGGCGGGCGGCGCTACTGTGGAGCCAGCGGGGTGAGTAGGCAGCGGGACCCGGCGGGCGGCGCTACTGTGGAGCCAGCGGGGTGAGTAGGCAGCGGGACCCGGCGGGCGGCGCTACTGTGAAGCCGGAGCTGTCACCACAGTTGCGCGGCCGGCGGGGTGAAGGGCCAGCGGGACCCGGCGGTAAAGCACACCAAGGAGGGCGCTGCGGCGGACCATCAGTATCTACATCGCCGCAGCCGCCCGCTGTGCCTGGATGCCGCTGGGTGTCCTCCTGCTCCCAGCCCTCCCGCGATGCTAGGGAACTGGGGGAGGACGTGATGTATTGCCCTCCCCCCTGCCTCTCAAAAAAAAAGGTGTGTATATATATATATATATATATATATATATAGTGTTCGAAGTGGGGCGGTATGGTATACCACCACTTCTTCCGCTGACCCAGAAATTAAAGTGCAGCAGGAGGCGAGGGAAGTGGCCATCCTGCTGCACATGGTGCTCTAGTCCCTGCTCGGCAGCCGGCGGCTGCTTACCACCACCACTCCCCACCCGCTGCTCACCGCCACCAGCCCATTGGTGCCTCCGCCGACCACAGTCAGGTAATGTTCCCCTGCTGTCACCCTCTCTCCCTGTCATTACTGTCCCTGTCGCTATTGTCACTCTCTCTCTCCCTGCTCTCCCTGTCGTCACTCTCTCTCCCTGTCGTCACTGTCTCCCTGCTGTCACTCTCGTCACTCTCTCTATCTGTTGTCACTCTCTCTCCCTGCTGTCACTCTGGCTGTCCCTGCTGTCACAATTTCAGGTCATTCAGTGTGCTACAATGTGAGTTTCCGCTCATTCAGTGTGTTACAATGTGAATTTCGGCTCATTCAGTGTGCTACAATGTGAATTTCGGCTCATTCAGTGTGCTACAATGTGAATTTCGGCTCAGTGTGCTTCAATGTGAATTTCGGCTCAGTGTGCTTCAATGTGAATTTCGGCTCATTCAGTGTGCTACAATGTGAATTTTGGCTCAGTCAGTGTGCTACAATGTGAATTTCGGCTCAGTCAGTGTGCTACAATGTGAATTTCGGCTCATTCAGTGTGCTACAATGTAAATTTCGGCTCAGTCAGTGTGCTACAATGTGAATTTCAGCTCAGTGTGCTACAATGTGAATTTCGGCTCATTCAGTATGCTACAATGTGAATTTCGGCTTATTCAGTGTGCTTCAATGTGAATTTCAGCTCATTCAGTGTGCTACAATGTGAATTTCGGCTCATTCAGTGTGCTACAATGTGAATTTTGGCTCATTCAGTGTGCTTCAATGTGAGTTCCGGCTCATACAGTGTGCTATAATGTGAATTTCGGCTCGTACCGTGTGCTATAAGGTGAAAGGGACACGCCCCATTTTGGGTAACCTTGCCCACTTTTCTGGGGGGCGCGCCTCCGGCGCACACGCGTAATTGCGTCCTTAACTTTTCCATACCCCCGCTTCAAAATTTCCACTTCGACCACTGTGTATATGTGTATATATATATATATATAATCCAAATACAAAAGGAGGCACTCGGAGACTTGCAGATGCAAAAAAACTGTTTTAGTGAAACCACTGCACAATTACATCATGATGATGTAATTGTGCAGTGGTTTCACTAAAACAGTTTTTTTGCATCTGCAAGTCTCCGAGTGCCTCCTTTTGTATTTGGATTATTGATGGAGGTGGAAACCTCAGAGGACGGCACCTGAGCCAGTAAGCCCACGGAGGCCTTCCGAGTGCCGGCCACCATTTGTGTATGTATGTATATATATATATATATATATGTATATATATTTTCTCAGTGCCTCCCCAGCCAGTGACCTCACCGCACGCCACTGGTATACACTGGAAAAGAGGCATCTAAGAGGAGACATTATTAATATCTTCAAATATGTAAAAGGACATTACAAAGAGTTATCAGAGGAATTATTTATAAAAAGAACACAGTTTAGGACACGTGGGCACTCGCTCAGGCTGGAGGAGAGAAAATTCCGTATGCAACGGAGGAAAGGGTTCTTCACTGTTAGGGCAATAAGGATTTGGAATTCCCTGCCAGGGAAGGTGGTAATGGCGGACTCTGTAAATGCATTTAAAAAAGGATTGGATACATTTTGTGACTGAAAATGATATCCAAGGTTATAACATTTAAAATTGACGTTGATAATCCGGGTGTAACATGATTTATAGTTGTTAACTAGTCATAAAGCATTACTTCAGAAGGTACGTTATAATCAACTCAACTTAATACAGGTTGAACACGATGGGCATTTTACTATGTTACTACGTTACTATGTATGTAACGACAGAGAGGGGTAACGACAAAGAGAGCGGGGTTAGTACAAGAGAGAGAGAGGGGCTGAGTACAAAAGAGAGAGAGGTGAGGACAAAAGAGAGAGAGAGAGGGGAGTGAATACAAAAGAGAGAGGGGGGTGAGGACAGAGAGAGTGAGAGAGTCAGCCAGGGCATGTATACATCCGCACTCACCCTGGCTGGGGGCAGCACTCTCCCGGAAGTTGCTGGCCGTGTGCTGTGCTGCTGGTGCCGGGATCCTGGACAGGCAGGATTCCTCCTCGGGGCCAGGGGCTCAGGCAGGCAGACTGCAGACCTGCTGGTGCTTGTAGACCCATGGGCATGCAGTACATGACGCGCCGCCGCTGGGGCTGCCGCTGCTCCTCGATCTTCCCACTTCTCGGTCCTCTCTTCTCCCACCAATGCTTCCGCTCCCAGAATTCCGTGTGCAATGACATCATGCCCGAACCGGCATTCTGGAGAGGTGAGGGGGATGAGGAGAGCACAGTGGCCGGAAACAGGTGGTGGGTGTGTCGAGAGGGAGGCGGAGCTGCTCGGGCAAGCCAGGCGCCGCACATAAATTCACTGAGCCCAGCCTTGGCATGCCCACAACACTCCCACATCATTGCAGCCACTGCTGAGAGCCGGGCGGACAGCTGTGATCAGGGTCGGGCCGGCTCCAGGTATGTGATCACAATATGACAGCCACAAATAGCGGCGCCCATTAAGGGTGGCTCCCTGTGCGGCCGCTCGAGTGAAACGTGCCTGGAGCCGGCGGGATGTCAGCACCGCTCCCCCCTGTATGTGCCCAGCGGTTGCAGAGCACAGCAGCCGCCGTGATGTCAGCGCCGCTCCCCCTGTATGTGCCCAGCGGTTGCAGAGTACAGCAGCCACCGGGATGTCAGCGCCGCTCCCCCCTGTATGTGCCTAACGGTTGTAAAGTACAGCAGCCGCCGGAATGTCAGCGCCGCGCCCCCCTGTATGTGCCCGGCAGTTGCAGAGTACAGCAGGCCCCGGGATGTCAGCGCCGCTCCCCCTGTATGTGCCCAGCGGTTGCAGAGTGCAGCAGCCGCCGGGATGTCAGCGCTGTTGCCCCCGCAGTGGAGCATGTTTCCAGCAGCTGCTGCTCTCTGCATATTGGGAAGAGGGTGGGTTTGTAAAATAGTAAAATGATGCTTTTTAAAAAAAATTAAATAATACCAAAAAAAATACATATACACTGTCCACAGGAGGAGGAGGAGGGAGGGGGGGTGCAAAAAAATAATTTTATAATGGGGGCTAATGGACACGAGGTGGTGCGAGACACCCCCTAAGAATATTTAAAATTAAATATAGTTTTAAAAAAGCTTTTTAAGCCATATTACATTTTTTTTTTTTAAACAACAATTTCTGACCGGTTTTGGTGACAAAAAATCATCAGTTAAGTGGTTAAAAAACACTGGTGGTATTGCAGTATACACAGGCACTGAAAGTGGGTGCCTCAGCCCTTGCGCAGTCAGATGCAGGCAGAGCCGGTCATAGGCATAGGCAAACTAGGCAATTGCCTAGGGCATTTGATATGCCTAGGGGCATCAGCAGCTTCTGCTGATTAAAATGATACGCGGCATGCCTATATTCTGTGTGTAGCATTTCACATGCAGATACAGCCACAGTCTCACACAGAATATAGGCATGCTGCATATGATTTTAATCAGCAGAAGCGGCTTGTGCATCCTAGCCACATAGCAATGCAAATAAGATGCATTTTTTATTTATTTTTTATTTTTAAACAATGGTTTTTATTATTTGATCACAAACAAACAAGGCCAGATACAACAGCACATGTGAAGTCCAACATGAATAGGAGTTGACTGAATTGAATTTCAAGCAGAAATACAACGATACAATGACAGTACAACAGTGTATACAATGTCCTAATCATGTACTGCCAAATCCGGCGATAAACAAATATAGAACTAACATACCAACAGATAGAGAAAGAAATAAAGTAAGACAAGAAGAGAGACAACACAGTGACACACACAGGGGATCATATAGGGCAGTGGTGGCCAACGCGTGGCTCTTGAGCCACATGTGGCTCTTTCTTCATTCAAATGTGGCTCCCAACACTCAGTCACGTGACCACAAGAGATCTGTAAACCACTGAACTCCAGCCAGACATGCAGCAACACTACGGAAACTGAGAACTGAGGGAGCCAAATACACACGGGGGAGCTGGCTGGAGTGACACATGGGGGAAGTGAAGTATATTATGCGGATCTGGCTCATTATTTGATGTAGAAGTGGCTTTTTCATTGTATTTTATGTTGGATCTGGCTTTTTCAATGCGTTTTATACCAGGGGCATGGCCTAGCAGGCACGAGGTCACACCCCATTTTTGCAAGTGCGCCTTCGGCTCCAAGTCGGCTCTTTGATGTACCTGACAAGATTTCTTGGCTCTTTGTCTCTGACTGGTTGGCCACCCCTGATATAGGGGATCCGGTCTGAAGATCGACAGTGTCTAGGTCGACAATGTTTAGGTCGACCACTATAGGTCGACAGTCACTAGGTCGACATGGATGGAAGGTCGACAGGGTTTCTAGGTCGACATGTGCTAGGTCGACAGGTCTAAAGGTCGACATGAGTTTTTCACATTTTTTTCTTTTTTTGGATTTTTTCATACTTAACGATCCACGTGGACTACGATTGGAACGGTAAAGTGTACCGAGCGAAGCGGTAGCGGAGCGAAGGCACCATGCCCGAAGCATGGCGAGCGAAGCGAGCCATGCGAGGGGACGCGGTGCACTAATTTGGGATCCCGGTCACTCTACGAAGAAAACGACACCAAAAAAAAAAAAATCCTCATGTCGACCTTTAGACCTGTCGACCTAGCACATGTCGACCTAGAAACCCTGTCGACCTTCCATCCATGTCGACCTAGTGACTGTCAACCTATAGTGGTCGACCTAAACATTGTCGACCTAGATACTGTCGATAAAACGAACCACACCCATCATATAGACACGGGTCATGTTCCACTAATGGGAATGTTCCCAATACAACTAATACAGTATAGATATAAAATACAAATGATATATCTGATATATAGCAATAATACTCAGGCAGCATCAGATTGTGGAGAATGTAATTGTGACAATTCTATAGAGCCAGTATTAACCATAGGCAGCCCCCTCCGCTCCCGAAATTCTTTCCATTTCAACCAACAGTTCAGTATTGACGGTGGTGAGGTAGAATAAAAACCTCCAGCCGTTTCAAATAGGAAATGTTTATGTGTGCTGTTAACAATGGCTTGGATAGTGGGTACATTTGGTGTTTTCCAAAGCTGTCCAATTGCAGCCTTGGTGGATATGAGGATATGGCCAGCAATGTATCTATCACAACGTAATAGGTCAGGTGAGGTGTAATGAAATAAAGCAAACATAGGATTCATCGGGACCTCCACCCCCAACACCTCCCGGAGAAGAGAGAATACTTCGGTCCACAGCGACCTCAGAGCGGGGCATTCCCAAAAGACGTGTAAAATATTACCCACGTGACCACAATTCCTCCAGCAAAGCCGGGAAACCGAGGGCCAAATGGTATGGAGCCGCTGTGGAGTAAAGTACGCCCTTTGGCAAAATTTAAAGTACATCTCAGAATGCTGAAGGCATCTCGAGATCCCAAAGCACCTCGAGGAAATGGAGTCCCACTCCTCCTCCCGCAGGTCAATGGAGAGATCCCTCTCCCACTTCAGCTGCGAGGGAATCTTACCCTGTTTAGAGAGGAGAATTATATACTGATACCATTTAGATATCCCACCGCCATGGTCCGGGGAGGACAGTCTGAGGCATAGGGGGGCCGGAAGGGGGACGGGGGCCACCCCATCCCTCCCACATGACTGTAGCCAATGTCGGATCTGCAGGTATTTGAAGAAGTCTTGCCTCAGAATACCCGAGTGACTTAATAACCTAGAGAAGGGCACCAAACCCCCCTCTGAGCATAGGTCCCCCAAATGCACAATCCCAGCCTCGATCCATGTGTCCAACCCAAGGTTGGGTATGAGACTAGCAATAGTCCTAGTTTGTAAATCAGCCGAAGGCAACAAGATTTTCGGATCAGATGCAGCAACCGCATGCCAAAGCTTCAGAGTGCATCTAACCGACTCCCCCGGGCCCAGCCGTTTTGGGACACAATGGGCGGGCATCAGAAACATATCTCTCAAGTCGATCGAGCCTAGAAAAGACCGTTCTATGAGGACCCATGGCTTGGGGTTGTGCATGTCAAACCAATCCCGAGCCTGACTGAGAAGGCAAGCGGAGTGGTACGCCTCCAGGTTCGGGTAGGCTACACCCCCGACCGTCTTAGGCAACATCAGGACCTGTCTAGCTATGCGGGGCCTAGACCCCTTCCATATATACTGGGAGATGATCATGTTAGCTCTCACAAGGAGAGGTTTGGGGAAGCTACGAGGGATAGCCATGAACAAATATAAAAGTTTAGGGAGTAATATCATCTTGGTCGCGGAAATGCATCCTAACCATGATATTTCATGAAGGGGCCATTCTTTTATTAATTTTTTTCGAAAGCGCTAAAGAGGGGCAAATAGTTACAATCAAACAGGTCTCTGTCTAGGGAGAGGTGAATTCCTAAGTACTTAATGGATCTGACCTGCCAGGCATATCGGTATCGGTCCTTAAGTAGGGTCACAGTACGTGGCGGTATGTGAAGCGGTAGGGCTTCGGTTTTGGATGTGTTTAACTTGTAATATGAAATTCTGGAATATCGGTCCAGGATAGTATGGAGCGCAGTAAGTGAGGCATCTGGGCGAGTTAAGCAGAACAAGATGTTGTCGGCAAATAGGCTGATCTTGTGAGTTAAACCACCTATTTCTGGGCCTGTAATTGTTGGCTCAGACCTAATGGTCTCAGCCAGCGGCTCAATAGCTAAGGCGAATATGAGGGGTGACAGGGGGCAGCCCTGTCTAGTTCCATTGGAGATATTAAAATCCCCTGACAAACAACCGTTGACAAACACCCTTGCAGAGGGGGCAGAGTACAGAGCAAAAATGGAATCCAAGAACCTCCCAACAAACCCAAATTTATCTAGAACAGCTCTCAGATATCCCCAGTGGAGTCTATCAAATGCCTTTTCGGCATCGAGTGAGAGTATAAGAAGGGGCGTTTTATGTGCATCACAATGTTCTAATATGTTAAACACTCTTCGGGTGTTGTCCGGGGACTGCCTGCCCGGGACAAAGCCCACCTGGTCAGCAGCTATGAGGGAAGGAAGCAGAGGGGAAAGGCGATTAGCGATTAGCTTTGCAAAAAGCTTGACGTCTGTGTTCAACAAAGCTATGGGACGATAATTTTGGACTGCTGTGGGGGGCTTGCCAGGTTTTGGAATGGCAACTATCTGTGCCTCAAGCATTTCTCTGGGAAACTTCCCCACGCCCGATGCCTCATTGAAAACAGACAGCAGTAAGGGGGCCAGGTCATTCTTATATGATTTATAGAAATTGGAAGGGAAGCCATCGGGGCCTGGGGCCTTGTCTCTCGGGAGAGCAGAGATAGCTGCATCTAGTTCTTCTAATGTCCAAGGGGAGCTAAGGGACAGGCAGGCCGCGGAGTCCAACACCGGGAGGGAAATCTCTTTCAGAAAAGACTGAATATCCACCTCTCTGGGTTGGGGGGTAGTCGGGTCAGATCTTAAATCGTAGAGTTGGGAGCAATACTCTGCAAAGGTGTTTGCAATATCATAGGGGTCAGATACTCTAGATCCCGTAGAGGAACAGACATAGTGTATCCTAGCCCTAGCTTGTTTACTCTGTAGCTTCCGAGCCAAGAGTACATAAAACCTCTGGTTTAATCGAGCAATATTGCGTTGCACATCTCTAAGTGAGAAAACGTTTACCCTTTCCCGGGCGGCCAATAAGAGCTTGTGGGTAGCTTTATTGAGAGGATTCGCTTTATGCAACAATTCCAGTCTGGCAGCCTCCCTATCAGCAAGCAGGCGTTCAGCCTGCTGAGAGCGTTTAAGTCTGGCAGCAGTCTGGATGGCAGAGCCTCGAATCACCGCTTTAAGAGAGCACCAATTATTAAAGATCGAGGTATCTTCCAATTTGTTAGTATCAAGGTATAACTGTATAGATCGTTGAATAGTGAGAAGGGCATCAGGGTGATTGAGTAAGAACCTCCCCAGTCTCCAGGGCCCTGGGGGGATCCCACCTGCCTCCAGCTCCCAAACTACCAATACCGGGGAATGGTCAGACCAAGTCATAGGCAATATGTTAATTTCTCGGATGGCCGTCAGGGTCTCCTTATTCGTCAGGGCAAGGTCTATCCTGGAGTATGAGCAGTGAACATGCGAGTAGAAGGAATAATCTCGCTCTGTGGGGTGTTTAGTTCTCCATGCATCATATAGATCGAATTCCCCCAGTAACTGGCGGAGGTTAGGCCTCCCGTCCCGAGCATTCCGATTTCCCGACAGGGTGCTCCTAGTAGTACTAGATCTATCTAGTAAAGGGTCCACAACTAAATTAAAATCCCCCAAGATCATAACCGCCCCCTTAGTGTGCTTTTGTATCAAGGAACAGAGCTTCTTACAGAAAGTGAGCTGACCAGAATTCGGAGCATAGCATGAGACTAAGGTGACCATAGTGTTTTCCAATAGCCCTATTAATATGAGATATCGACCCTCAGGGTATACTATTTGGGATTCTAGTGTGAAAGTGCAGTTCAGGGAAAAGAGTATCGCTACCCCAGCCTTTTTTGTAGGACCATTGGCCATATAGCAAGTAGGAAAACGGTTATCGTGAAATTTAGGGGGATCCAATTTTTTAAAATGGGTTTCTTGAACCGCAACCACATTTGCCTTCATTTTATAGAAGGAGGACAACGCTAGTTTACGTTTCTGTGGGGAATTTAATCCTTTAACGTTTAGTGGAACTAACCTGACCATAACTGATTATTAAGGGAACATAGCAACCGCTGAAGCCAATAGCTGGGAACAGAACCCTGGCGGGGACAAGACACATAGGGGAAACAAACAGGGATAGACAAGAGAGAATTATGAAAGAGAGAAAGGAAACAGACCCCATAAAGATATGGGGCCATAGTAAGGCGCCAAAACATCCAGCGCATCACACTATGGAATAGAGAGGTTGGTGGCCAACCTCCCCGCAACCGAACAGCCGAGGATTGTATATCTCGGCGTATGTACACCCACACGGCATACAACACTCATAACCTGGAGGCACAGAACCGCAGAGACACACAATGCTGGTCAAATATTTGAGATCTAGTGCAAGTAGATTAACGAACCAGACAGTCAGTAAGAAAAAGACATAAAATGAACTCTGTACTTCACATAAGTAAGCGCACACTAGAATGTAATAGCTAACAAAAACAAGGGAAAGCAATCACAATGGCAGTAGCCGACTTAAACCCTAAATGTAACAGTCTCTGCAGTTAACGTCCAGGACCTGGGACGGTATTCCAGGTAAGAGCACTCATGGCAAGTAAATGTGAGCGGTATACCTCTACTTCTCAACCGTCGACCAGTCCTGCTGGAGTCGGTGATCAGGGGAACTGGGCCCGCGGTCTCCACCCAGATTCCATTTACGTAGAAGCTTCATACCCTCATCCGCTGACGAGATGGCTATAGTGGAACCGTCTCTGGAGATCAACAGACGAGTGGGGAAGCCCCATCTGTAAAGAATGCCAGCCTTCCGAAGAACGGTAGTAACCGGGTGGAAAGAACGTCTTTTGTTGAGAGTGTACTGCGACAAGTCTCCATATAATTGAACATTACCCAAGGCTTCTGCTGTGTCAGAGGAGGGTCTAGCCGCTTTGAGCAAGGACTCTTTAATATGGAAAAAGTGAACCCGCATCAGAACATCTCTAGACGATCCCTCTGGGGCACCCCAGGCCTTCGGGATTCGGTGAATTCGATCCAGTAGAAGATCTGAGGAGCTGGCGGAAGGCAGCAGTTTTTTGAAGATCTCCATAGTATAATCGTGGAGACTGCTATTAGAGATCGAGTCGGGGACCCCTCTGAGTTTAATATTGTTTCTGCGCGAGCGATCTTCCAAATCCGCCACTTTATCGCGCAGAAAATTCACTTCACCCTCCAAGGTATCATGGGAGTCTATCAGTGAGTTATGTGAGCCGACTACTTCACTCATCTTCGTTTCCAGCTGGCCTGTCCTCTCACCCAAGTCATCAATGGAGCTCTGGCAGGATTTCAACATGGCTCAGATGTCACGTCGTCTTTAAACTGATGCAGCAAAAGCTTCATACTGCCTACTGTTAAAGCTTCACAATCCTCAAGACGCGTTGGAGAGGGTGCGTCACTGGAAGGGGGCTCGGAGGTCAAAGGAGAAGACCGCATGGTCTGAGGAGAGGAGCCTACTATACGGGTTCCAGCTTCTGGAGGTTTGTTACGGAAAGGAGAAGGCTTAAAAAAGGCGACTTGATTGACCGGTTTGGAGGCTTTATGCTTCTTTGGAGGCATGACTTCTGATTTCACAGAGAAGTGCCTAATACAGTATAAGGGGGGTAAAGCTTGCTTCAATCCAGCAGGGAAACGACACCGTGTAGGTATGTATCAGCTAAAATGGTTGCGGGGAGGTATTAGGAGGACATTATGAGCGAAAAGATCACATCTCAGCACAGCACGGGCAGATCATTTGCACGGGATCTAACAGCAATTTTCGCCCCTATCCGAGGGTTATCAGTCGCAAAGGTCAGCCCCTTAGTCTCAGGTGGGCAGATATTCAGTGTAATGCGGAGCTATCCCTGAGAGCATGACTGCAAGTGGCTTAATTAGCAGGTTCTCAGCAGTGGTCTCCAGATATCAGTGACTCTAGGGCCCCCACACTGCCTCCAGATATCAGTGGCTCAGGGAGACTCAGATAAGCGATCCAGGTGGAGTCAGTAAACACCATGCAGAACTGAAGGGGGACTGAGGACCAGCCCCAGGGTAAGGCTGCCAATATGATATTACTGTGTCCCCCCCGGCGTCTAGCTCAGGGCCGCTGTTGGCGGCCGTCCGTCGATGGTTATTGCGGGCTTCAGTGGAGGGGATTAGGCCAGGGGAGCAGCTCACCTCTTCAGATGTAAGAGTCGCCGGGCCTCACGTCCTTCGCGTCGCTCCGTGGGTCCCGAGACCTAAGATGGCCGCCGCATCCGGAGCTCCGGGCTTTCAGTGTTCGCGCCCCGTCCGTTTCTCCTCTCTCCCGCAGCGTAGCCGGTCTCAGCAGCCCGGAGAGGGGGTCCGGTCCCAGGGGACCCAAGCAAGGGTATTCTGGAGATGCCTCCGGGATCGATGCTCCGTACGGCTGGCAGCGTTAAGTTCAAAATTTAGGCCCCGGCTTCAGAGTGGTGGATAGGCCGCAATCCGCGGGAGCCAGTATACCGGCTCCCCGATTCCGCAGCTCTAGTCCACCGCAGTGGGGGGGTTCTCACAGTCACAGGGGCTGAATTCAGAGGGCTCCTACGGAACAGGGGGAAGAATATAGGGGTTTTATTCCCTCAGAGACAGTGGAGCTCACTGTCCGTGCTTCCTCTCAGTTCAGCCTCCAGGCCACGCCCCCAAATAAGATGCATTTTAATAAAAAAAGGTGTGCCCGACGTTAGCATTGAGGCAATATTTATGAGGACACATCTGTATCCAAGCAGAGGCAGAGGTCACAGTGTTAGCGGCAGTGTGAGTGCTGTGTGCAGGTGGGTTGGTTGTGCAGTAGTGTTTGGAATATGTGTAAGGAGCATTATGTCAGTCATGTAAAAATGCATTAATAATGTGCAACATATGTGTAAGGGGCACTATGTGTGTCATGTGTATAAGGGCATTAATAATGTGCGGCATATGTGTAAGGGACATTATGTGTAAAAGGGCATTAATAAAGGTTGTCATAATGTGTAAGGCGCAATATGTTTATAAGGACATTAATAAGGTGTCTCATGTGTAAGGGGCATTACTGTGTGGAATGTGTGTAAATGCATTACTAATGTGTGGCATGTGTATAAGGTGCTCTACTAGGTGGCGTTGCGTATAAAAAGGGCCCTACTGTGTCATCTAATGTGAATAAAGAGCAATAGGGTGTGGTGTAATGTGAATAAGGAGCAATTCAGTTTGATGTAATGTGAATAAGGGGCTCTACTGTGAGGAGTAACGTTTATAAGGTAAAGTGATACTACTGTGGGATGTAATATGAATTATGGACGCTATCGCATGATCATATGTGAATAATGTTATAGTACTGTGTGGAGTAATTGGAATTGGGGTTATTGTGTGGCCATGCTCCTTGCCAGCAAATACACACCCCTTTTTGGGCTGTGCGCCAAATGTGCAAACTGTTCCTATTTAAAATATAGGGGGTACAAGGTCAGAGGTGGAACCAGCAGTGGTTCTAGGGGGCACCAGCCAAAATCTTGCCTAGGGCATCATACTGGTTAGGGCCGGCTCTGGATGCAGGCTAGTACAACAGGGGAAGGGCTGTTACCAGCATTGGCATATACTGGCAGCCAGACTCCTCTGAATCAGACACACAATGTGGCAGCATCACACATCCATCCATCCATCCATTTTACAGTACTAAATGGAAACCGACTTTCTCTGATTATTGGTTATCAATGGTTATTTGTGCTACGCTTGCATCATATTCAGAGCTCAGTGGGAAAGGATAGTAACCAGTGGCAGTTACAGAGGTGAGGCTGCAGCACAGTCCAAAATCCAAGTAGGGGAGTCACACCAACTGCCAATGAGTCCCGGTCAGCGATGTTTGGCAGTGTTTGGGGTGGCAGTTGATGTGCACTACATGTGCCAGCGGACCCAGCTGAAGATGGCACCTGTTAGGGATATTTCTCTGACGTCCTAACCGTCCTAAGTGGATGCTGGGACTCCGTAAGGACCATGGGGAATAGCGGCTCCGCAGGAGACTGGGCACAACTAAAGAAAGCTTTAGGACTACCTGGTGTGCACTGGCTCCTCCCACTATGACCCTCCTCCAGACCTCAGTTAGAATCTTGTACCCGGCTGAGCTGGATGCACACTAGGGGCTCTCCTGAGCTCCTAGAAAGAAAGTATATGTTAGGTTTTTTATTTTACAGTGAGATCTGCTGGCAACAGACTCACTGCAGCGAGGGACTAAGGGGAGAAGAAGCGAACCTACCTAACTAGTGGTAGCTTGGGCTTCTTAGGCTACTGGACACCATTAGCTCCAGAGGGATCGACCACAGGACCCGACCTCGATGTTTGGTCCCGGAGCCGCGCCGCCGGCCCCCTTACAGAGCCAGAAGCAAGAAGTGTTCCGGAAAATCGGCGGCAGAAGACTTCTGTCTTCAACAAGGTAGCGCACAGCACTGCAGCTGTGCGCCATTGCTCCTCATGCACACCTCACACTCCGGTCACTGATGGGTGCAGGGCGCTGGGGGGGGGGGGGGGGGCGCCCTGAGGGCAATATAATACACCTTGGCTGGCAAATCATCACAATATATAGTCCCAGGGCTATATATGTGATAAATTACCCCTGCCAGAATCCATGAAAAAAGCGGGAGAAAAGTCAGCCGAAAAAGGGGCGGGGCTATCTCCCTCAGCACACTGGCGCCATTTTATCTTCACAGTGCAGCTGGAAGACAGCTCCCCAAGCTCTCCCCTGTAGTTTTCAGGCTCAAAGGGTTAAAAAGAGAGGGGGGCACTAAATTTAGGCACAATATGTGTATACAAGCAGCTATTGGGGGAAAAATCACTCAGTTATAGTGTTAATCCCTACATTATATAGCGCTCTGGTGTGTGCTGGCATACTCTCTCTCTGTCTCCCCAAAGGACTTTGTGGGGTCCTGTCTTCAGTCAGAGCATTCCCTGTGTGTGTGGTGTGTCGGTACGGCTGTGTCGACATGTTGGATGAGGAAGGTTACGTGGAGGCGGAGCAGAGGCCGATAAATGGGATGTCGCCCCCTGTGGGGCCGACACCAGAGTGGATGGATAGGTGGAAGGTATTAACCGACAATGTCAACTCCTTACATAAAAGGCTGGATGACGTAACAGCTGTGGGACAGCCGGCTTCTCAGCCCGCGCTTGCCCAGGCGTCTCAAAGGCCATCAGGGGCTCAAAAAAAAAACGCCCGTTACCTCAGATGGCAGAAACAGATGTCGGCACGGAGTCTGACTCCAGTGTCGACGAGGTTGAGACATATACACAATCCACATCCGTTGCATGATCTCGGCAATGAAAAATGTGTTACACATTTCTGACATAAATCCAAGTACCACATAAAAGGGGTTTTATGTTTGGGGAGAAAAAGCAGCCAATGTTTTGTTCCCCCATCAGATGAGTGAATGAAGTGTGTAAAGAGCGTGGGTTCCCCCGATAAGAAAATGGTAATTTCTAAAAAGTTACTGCTGGCGTACCCTTTCCCGCCAGAGGATAGGTCACGTTGGGAGATATCCCCTAGAGTGGGGAAAAAGGTGGCACTGCCGTCTTGGGATACGGCCACTTTGAAGGAGCCTGCTGATAAAAAGCAGGAGACTATCCTGAAGTCTGTATATACACACTCAGGTACTATACTGAGACCTGCATTTGCCTCAGCATAAATAGTGCTGCTGCAGCGTGGTCTGATACCCTGTCAGATAATATTAATACCCTAGACAGGGATAATATTTTGCTAACATAGAGCATATTAAAGACGTCGTCTTATATATGAAGGATGCACAGAGGGATATTTGCCGGCTGGCATCCAGAATTAATGCAATGTCCATTCTGCCAGGAGGGTATTAGAGACCCGGCAGTGGACAGGTGATGCTGCCTTTAAAAGGCACATGGAGATTCTGCCTTATAAGGGTGAGGAATTGTTTGGGATGGTCTCTGGGACCTCGTATCCACAGCAACAGCTGGGAAGAAAAATTTTTACCTCAGGTTTCCTCACAGCCTAAGAAAGGTACAGTCCTTTCGGCTTCAGAAAAGCAAGCAGGTCAAAGGCGCTTCCTTTCTGCACAGAGACAAGGGAAGAAGGAAAAAGCTGCACCAGACAACCAGTTCCCAGGATCAAAAATCTTCCCCCGCTTCCTCTGAGTCCACCGCATGACGCTGGGGCTCCACAGGTGGAGACAGGTGCGGTGGGGATGCGTCTCGGGAACTTCAGGGACCAGTGGGCTTGCCCACAGGTGGATCCCTAGGTTCTGCAAGTAGTATCACAGGGATACAGGCTGGAGTTCGAGGCGACTCCCCCTCGCCGTCACCTCACATCAGCCTTGCCTGCTGCCCTCGGAGAAAGGGAGGTAGTACTGGCGGCAATTCACAAGCTGTACTTCCAGCAGGTGAAATCAAGGTACCCCGCCTTCAACAAGGCCGGGGTTACTATTCCAAAATGTTGTGGTACCGAAACCAGACGGTTCGGTGAGACCCATTCTAAAATTGAAATCCTTGAACACTTATATACGAAGGTTCAAGTTCAAAATGGAATCGCTCAGGGCGATTATTGCAAGCCTGGAGAATTTCATGGTATCACTGGACATCAAGGATGCTTACCTGCATGTCCCTATTTACACTCTTCACCAGGAGTACCTCAAAATTGTGGTACAGGATGGTCATTACCAATTCCAGACGTTGCCGTTGGTCTGTCCCCGGCACCAAGGGTATTTACCAAGGTAATGGCCGGAATACTTATTCCATGCTTGGACGATCTCCTTATAAAGACGAGGTCCAGGGAACAGTTGTTCGTCGGAGTAGCACTATCTCGGGAAGTGCTACGACAGCACGGCTGGATTCTGAATATTCCAAAGTCGCAGCTGGTTCCTACGACGCGTCTACTGTTCCTGGGTATGGTTCTGGACACAGAACAGGATAAAAAGGGTTTCTCCCGGAGGAGAAGTCCTAGGAGTTGTTGTCTCTAGACAGAGACCTCCTAATACAAATACAGGTGTCGGTGCATCAATGCACGCGAGCCCTGGGAAAGATGGTAGCTTCTTACGAAGAAATTCCATTCGCCAGGTCCCATGCAAGGATCTTCCAGTGGGATCTGTTGGACAAGTGGTCCGGGTCGCATCTTCAGATGCATCGGCGGATAACCCTGTCTCCAAGGGCCAGGGTGTCGCTGTTGTGGTGGCTGCAGAGTGCTCATCTTCTAGGGAGCCGCAGATTCGGCATACAGGACTGGGTCCTGGTGACCACGGATGCCAGCCTTCGAGGCTGGGGGGCAGTCACACAGGGAAGAAACTTCCAAGGACTATGGAAAAGTCAGGAGACTTCCCTACACATAAATATTCTGGAACTAAGGGCCATTTACAATGTCCTAAGTCAGGCTAGACCCCTACTTCAACACCGGCCGGTGCTGATCTAGTCAGACAACATCACGGCAGTCGCTCATGTAAACCGACAGGGCGGCACAAGAAGCAGGATGGCGATGGTAGAAGCCACAAGGATTCTCCGATGGGCGGAAAATCATGTGTTAGCACTGTCAGCAGTGTTCATTCCCGGAGTGGACAACTGGGAAGCAGACTTTCTCAGCAGACACGACCTCCACCCGGGAGAGTGGGGACTTCATCCAGAAGTCTTCCAAATGATTGTACACCGTTGGGAAAGGCCACAGGTGGACATGATGGCGTCCCGCCTCAACAAAAAGCTACAAAGATATTGCGCCAGGTCAAGGGACCCTCAGGCGATAGCTGTGGACGCTCTGGTAACACCGTGGGTGTACCAGTCGGTGTATGTGTTCCCTTCTCTGCCTCTCTTACCCAGGGTAATGAGAATAATAAGAAGAAGAGGAGTAAGAACTATACTCATTGTTCCGGATTGGCCAATAAGAGCTTGGTACCCAGAACTCCAAGAAATGATCTCAGAGGACCCATGGCCTCTGCCGCTCAGACAGGACCTGCTGCAGCAGGGGGCCTGTCTGTTCCAAGACGTACCGCGGCTGCGTTTGACGGCATGGCGGTTGAACACCGGATCCTGAAGGAAAAGGGCATTCCGGAGGAAGTTATCCCTACGCTAATTAAAGCTAGGAAAGAAGTGAACGCAAACCATTATCACCGCATATGGCGGAAATATGTTGCGTGCTGTGAGGCCAGGAAGGCCCCAAAGGAGGAATTTCAGCTGGGTCGATTTCTGCACTTCCTACAGTCAGGGGACTATGGGCCTAAAATTGGGTTCAATTAAGGTCCAGATTTCGGCTCTATCGATTTTCTTCCAAAATAGAACTGGCTTCACTGCCTGAAGTTCAGACTTTTGTTAAGGGAGTGCTGCATAGTCAGCCCCCGTTTGTGCCTCCAGTGGCACCGTGGGATCTCAACGTGGTGTTGGATTTCCTGAAGTCGCATTGGGTTGAGCCACTTAAATCCGTGGAGCTACAATACCTCACGTGGAAAGTGGTCATGTTGTTGGCCTTGGCGTCGGCCAGGCGTGTATCAGAATTGGCGGCTTTGTCATGCAAAAGCACTTATCTGATTTTTTCTATGGATAAGGCGGAATTGAGGACTCGTTCCCAATTCTTTCCTAAGGTGGTATCAGTTTTTCATGTGAACCAACCTATTGTGGTGCCTGCGGCTACTTGGGACTTGGAGGATTCCAAGTTACTGGACGTAGTCAGGGCCCTGAAAAGTATATGTTTCCAGGACGGCTGGAGTCAGGAAAACTGACTCGCTATTTATCCTGTATGCACCCAACAAGCTGGGTGCTCCTGCTTCTAAGCAGACTATTGCTCGCTGGATCTGTAGCACGATTCAGCTTGCACATTCTGCGGCTGGACTGCCGCATCCTAAATCAGTCAAAGCCCATTCCACGAGGAAAGTGGGCTCTTCTTGGGCGGCTGCCCGAGGGGTCTCGGCTCTACAACTTTGCCGAGCAGCTACTTGGTCGGGGTCAAACACATTTGCTAAATTCTACAAGTTTGACACCCTGGCTGAGGAGGACCTAGAGTTTGCCCATTCGGTGCTGCAGAGTCATCCGCACTCTCCCGCCCATTTGGGAGCTTTGGTATAATCCCCATGGTCCTTACGGAGTCCCAGCATCCACTTAGGACGTCAGAGAAAATAAGATTTTACTCACCGGTAAATCTATTTCTCGTAGTCCGTAGTGGATGCTGGGTGCCCATCCCAAGTGCGGATTGTCTGCAATACTTGTTTATAGTTATTGCCTAACTAAAGGGTTATTGTTGAGCCATCTGTTGAGAGGCTCAGTTCTATTTCATACTGTTAACTGGGTATAGTATCACGAGTTATACGGTGTGATTGGTGTGGCTGGTATGAGTCTTACCCGGGATTCAAAATCCTTCCTTATTGTGTCAGCTCTTCCGGGCACAGTGTCCTAACTGAGGTCTGGAGGAGGGTCATAGTGGGAGGAGCCAGTGCACACCAGGTAGTCCTAAAGCTTTCTTTAGTTGTGCCCAGTTTCCTGCGGAGCCGCTATTCCCCATGGTCCTTACGGAGTCCCAGCATCCACTACGGACTACGAGAAATAGATTTACCGGTGAGTAAAATCTTATTTTCACACTACCCGGTTTTCACCGACCGGCAGAAAGCCAGCCAAAGCTGGACAGCTTTTTGCCGGCTGTCACTGCCCTTTCGTACACAGCCGTGTTTAACGCTGTGAGCCCATTCACACACGTACTGTACTGCCTTTAGGTATGGCATGGCCACGGCCCGGTAGCCATCCTATTCAGTGGATATGTCCGGCTGCAACACGGCGACCAGTCGGTGTCCTTATCATGTGAACGGAGCATTGTGTTTTCATATATAAAACCCCTTTCGCACCGCCAATGCTGGATCCCACCCAGGAACTGAAAACGGGTCCTTCCCGGGTGGGATCTGGCATTGGACCCTAACAGCAGGCTAAACGACCCAGCAATATGCCGGGCTGGTTGCCATAGTGGTGGGGGGCGGAGCCGGCAGTGGGGGCGGAAGCGGAAGCGGCGCTGGGAGATGAGCTCATCTCTGCGCCGCCTCTTTGTATGTAGTGAACGGGTCCTGGGTCACATCGTCCCGGGAACACGTTCACGCTGCCACTGACCCCGTTATTCAAACCGGGAATAACACTGCTATATTCCCGGGTTGAATTACCGGGTCAGGCGACCCGGGAATTCCACCATGGCCTTTTCACACCGCACACCGACCCGTGACGATCCAGCAATGTACCGTGTCGATACCTGGTTATTTGTGCGGTGTGAAAGGGGTATAACTGAAAACACTGCATGGCAAAAAGCGCCGTCCAGCTTTTTGCCAGCCGGTGAAAACCGGCAAGTGTGAAATGGCTCTTAGAGAGGGTCACCATTCAGTGCACGCCCCCCCCCCCCCGAAAGCTACCTAATTTTTTTCCCTTTCTGAATGTCAGTTTGAAAAAGAAGGAACAGAAGAGGGATGGACGGGTAAGCAGGTTGGAGGCTGGATGGCCGTCCAGGTGTAGATATAGAGAATTACTGCTCTTCCCCTTCGGTCACTGGAGGCTCTGTGTACTGTACAGTAGTCACTGACTTCTGGTTGTGTTGCTTTATACTATTTCTGTAGTGCATGTGTGTGTGTGTGTGTGTGTGTGTGTGTGTGTGTGTGTGTGTGTGTGTGTGTGTGTGTGTGTGTGTGTGTGTGTGTGTGTGTGTAGGGCGGTATTAATGTAATATCAGGGGTAATTACTTATCTAATTTGGATGCAAATAATAATAATTTTATTTATATAGCGCTTTTCTCCGGAAGGACTTGAGGAGCTTTACAGATACCATAAACATAATACAGAGGTTTAGATTTGCATAACATACAGAAACTATGAATATACAGCAAATGTGAGTCAGCCATTTTGGGTCATCAGTTCCAAGGATTATTCATCCTAAACACGAAGGATCTAGGTGAGGTAGAAATTATAGGCGCACTACATAGGATTACAATGGTAAGAAATTCAGAATATACAAAGCCTGGAAGAGATAACACACAGTGGGGGAGATAAAATGACTAGGTGCATTGTTCTATTCGTCACAAGAGAGCACCTGGCAGGGCAGCCATCTTGGGAGTACTTAGCTATTGATATTTGAATTTTTTAAACACCTGGGCCCATGGCGACTGGCACACCTATTTTTCTAACCTTACTCTCCTTTATGTCAAAAGCTGGCTACGCCACTGGTGCAAGCAAGGAAGCAAGATGTCCTAAAAGATCATCCAAGGTTTGGACTTTTAAACTGTTATAAATATACTTTTTCTTCTTGCTTTCGTTTAATTGTGGCCAAGCAATTGTTGGACTTCCTTCCATGGCCTGAGTCTCCTGGGTGATCTTGCCTGGATGTATAGGAAATATTTGACACCAGTACTAAGGGAGAAACTGGCCGTCTGGTAATTCTGTCAAATGCCAGAAGGTCAGATGGCCTGATGGGGCAGTCCACCCGTCTGAAGGCCCAGCTGAGTCCTGTGGCAGCACGGCCGCTCACCCACAACCTCTGCATCTGGCTAACAAGGTGCCTGGAATTACTAAACAAGTGGGGGTATGGGTCTTTGGGTCGACACAACTTAGGTCGACAGTCATTAGGTCGACCACTATTGGTTAACATGCATTAGGACGACAGGGTCACTAGGTCGACATGGTTATTAGGTCGAAGTGTACTAAGTCGACAGGTCAAAAGGTCGACGTGAGTTTTGTAAGTTTTTTGGTGTCGTTTTCTTCGTAAAGTGACCGGGAACCCCAATTAGTGCACCGTGTCCCCTAGCATGGCGAGCGAACTTCGGGCAAGGTACTTTGCACCGCTACCACTGCGCTCGGCATATTTTACTATTCCCAATCGAAGTCCACGTGGATCGTAAAGTATGAAAAGGTCCAAAAAATTTGAAAAACTCATGTCAACCATTTGAACTGTTGACCTAATGACCATGTCGACCTGGTGACAACCGTATACCACAAGTGGAGGGTGACTTCTGCACTAGTAACTAATAATCGTTTTAAATCCCATATAATAGTATTGGTCTATATTGGTCTATGTTTATATGCAGTGTTTTAGCAGCCAGAGTTTTGTCATGAGAAAACAAGTAGAGGGTGACTCCTGCATCCTGCAGCCATATTCCCTACTGCAGGAACACTGTTGCGTCTTATAAATACTTCAGACACAGGGCCATCTTAGGCTGCCCAGGGGCACACAAGTCTAGGGGCCTTTCAGCAAGGGTGGATGGTGGTCACACAATAAGAGTAGCGAAGCAGCATTCTCTACCTGCTTCCCAGCCTGCAGCCAGACAGTGAATGGCGGTCAGCATGCTGATTGGTGGATGGCTGGAGCTATCCACCAATCAGAGTGCAGCATTCTCTATCTGCCTCCCAGCCTGCAGCTAGACAGTGCATGGCGGTCAGCATGCTGATTGTTAGATGGCTAGAGGTATCCTCCAATCAGAGTGCAGCATTCTCTATCTGCCTCCCAGCCTGCAGCCAGACAATGGATGGCGGTCAGCATGCTGATTGTTGGCTGGCTAGAGGTATCCTCCAATCAGAGTGCTGACAGCCATTCACTGGATGAAAGCATATAGCGAGATGGCGTGGGACCACAGGAGGAGTAAGTTATGATTTTTTTTATTAGTTCCTGTGAATGAGTGGTTAAGGGCCCCAGTGCACTGCTTTGCCCAGGGCCTACAATTCTGTTAGGACGATCCTGTTTAGACATGACACTACGGCCGGGACGTACTAAAGGGAAAAATGTGGGTAAACCCCCGTTTTCAGGGTTTTACCGCATTTTCATATGTACTAAGCCCCGACTGCCACGTTATCACCCCTGAGGGTATCGCCATCTTTGGCCCATGGGCTTCTTAATGCCGGCCGCCGCTGATGCCGACCCCCCTCTCCCCAGCATACCTCTGATAACGCAGGCCTGATCCCGGAAACCAAACTCCGGCTGCTGCTTCCCAGCCAGGGAGGGGAGGGAGAGCCCAGGGAGGTGAAGGAGACCCCCCGCACACCACCTCACAGGTATCGCGGGGGGCCTCCATCACCGCATTGCAATGCTAATCGCATATGTTAGTGCATATGCAATTAGCGTCGCTGCAAGGGGCGGCGATGTATGTTAATACATCCCGCCTTACATCTCATACAGCCCCCGAAGCATCTTCAGGATGTTCCAGGCAGTGATGTAATTCCCGTCCCCTCCCCATGACATCATTCACTCAATGGGTGTGACCGGAACAGGACACAGTTGAGCCACTTTAAGGCGCTGGCTGCTATCACTAAGTGGGATATTCAATTAGCAGCGATAACGGACTTTTCCCGCGAAACGCAATTACAGCCTATTCAATTTTCCGGGAAAATTTATCGGTGATAATTTTTTCACTAATTTCACTTCACCTACTCTGAGCAGGTGAAAAGTTAGGAAAAGTCACTATTTTAGGGTAAAAATGTTTGGATATGGGGGGTAATTCCAAGTTGATCGCAGCAGGAAGTTTTTTAGCAGCTGGGCAAAACCATGTGCACTGCGGGGGGGGGGGGGGGGGAGGATATAACATGTGCAGAGAGAGTTAGATTTGGGTTTGGTAAGTTCAATCTGCAATCTAAATTGCAGTGTAAAAATAAAGCAGCCAGTATTTACCCTGCAGAGAAACATAATAACCCACCCAAATCTAACTCTCTCTGCAAATGTTATATCTGCCTCCCCTGCAGTGCAGATGGTTTTGCCCAACTGCTAACAAAATTCCTGCTGCGATCAACTTGGAATTACCCCCTTGGTACAGAACTCCTGGGACACCCCCCTTAATGACTAATTAGGCACGTTGACGTTTTTAATTATTTTTAATTGGCCAATAATGACATGTTATTTTTGGGGTGAAAAAGTACAAAGTGATGAAAATTGTGGTTCAAGTTATGGGAAAGGTATATTGGGGTGTTTTATGAGTGGGACAGGTGTTTTTAGGCTTGCAGGTGGGAGTAATCGGTCTGTTTCCACTTTTTTTTTTAAAGTACCCTAAAATTACCCAAATATATACTTATACCCATTTTCATGTACCCCAAATTTAATGAGAGCATTTATTTTGCACAAAAAAAACTTGCTTTCTATCATTGTTTTGCATTTAAAAAAAAAATACATATAACAGCCATTTCACACAATTTAGCATTTTTTGTGGTCCAGGCTGATATCCCCATTTTCACCTACACTTTTCACTGCAACAATTTTCACGTGAAATCCGTTTGGAATTAAATAGGTAAAAAAACGGGAGCGCTCATACCCGCGAAAAGCCGTTTTCGCTGCAATTTTTGCCCGATTGCCGCAAAAAATTTCCTGGAGAAAAATTGCAGCGAATTTGCGGATAATTGAATACCCCACTAAATGTGAAAGGGACATTTGCCCAGTAACACATTAAATTGTGTGTAATAAGTTATATACATAAGACAACTGGCAATTTTATATTGCACTAATATTTCCGCTTTTTACAACCTTAATAAAAATGATTGCGGTTTGCATAATTTGTGTATTACAAATGGCTTTCTTTCTGTATCAACTGTCCTCAATCTGTGCTTCCGCTACTAATGTCTTGGTAACAAGCCTCAATATGTAGACTGCAAATTTACTATACTTTTTGTACTTTGTGTATTTATGTGTTGTATGTATACCGTGTGTATTAGAACTAGTGATGTGCACCGGAAATTTTTCCGGTTTTGTGTTTTGGTTTTGGATTCGGTTCCGCGGCCGTGTTTTGGATTCGGACGCGTTTTGGCAAAACCTCCCTGAAAATTTTTTGTTGGATTCGGGTGTGTTTTGGATTCGGGTGTTTTTTTTACAAAAAACCCTCAAAAACAGCTTAAATCATAGAATTTGGGGGTCATTTTGATCCCATAGTATTATTAACCTCAATAACCATAATTTCCACTCATTTTCAGTCTATTCTGAACACCTCACACCTCACAATATTATTTTTAGTCCTAAAATTTGCACCGAGGTCGCTGGATGACTAAGCTAAGCGACCCAAGTGGCCGACACAAACACCTGGCCCATCTAGGAGTGGCACTGCAGTGTCAGACAGGATGGCACTTCAAAAAAATAGTCCCCAAACAGCACATGATGCAAAGAAAAAAATAGGCGCAATGAGGTAGCTGTGTGACTAAGCTAAGCGACCCAAGTGGCCGACACAAACACCTGGCCCATCTAGGAGTGGCACTGCAGTGTCAGACAGGATGGCAGATTTAAAAAATAGTCCCCAAACAGCACATGATGCAAAGAAAAAAAGAGGTGCACCAAGGTCGTTGGATGGCTAAGCTAAGCGACCCAAGTGGCCGACACAAACACCTGGCCCATCTAGGAGTGGCACTGCAGTGTCAGGCAGGATGGCACTTCAAAAAAATAGTCCCCAAACAGCACATGATGCAAAGAAAAATGAAAGAAAAAAGAGGTGCTAGATGGAATTGTCCTTGGGCCCTCCCACCCACCCTTATGTTGTATAAACAGGACATGCACATTTTAACAAACCCATCATTTCAGCGACAGGGTCTGCCACACAACTGTGACTGAAATGACTGGTTGGTTTGGGCCCCCACCAAAAAAGAAGCAATTAATCTCTCCTTGCACAAACTGGCTCTACAGAGGCAAGATGTCCACCTCCTCCTCATCGTCCGATTCCTCACCCCTTTCACTGTGTACATCCCCCTCCTCACAGATTATTAATTCGTCCCCACTGGAATCCACCATCTCAGGTCCCTGTGTACTTTCTGGAGGCAATTGCTGCTGGTGAATGTCTCCACGGAGGAATTGATTATAATTAATTTTGATGAACATCATCTTCTCCACATTTTCTGGAAGTAACCTCGTACGCCGATTGCTGACAAGGTGAGCGGCTGCACTAAACACTCTTTCGGAGTACACACTGGAGGGGGGGCAACTTAGGTAAAATAAAGCCAGTTTGTGCAAGGGCCTCCAAATTGCCTCTTTTTCCTGCCAGTATACGTACGGAATGTCTGACGTGCCTACTTGGATGCGGTCACTCATATAATCCACCACCATTCTTTCAATGGTGACAGAATCATATGCAGTGACAGTAGACGACATGTCAGTAATCGTTGGCAGGTCCTTCAGTCCAGACCAGATGTCAGCACTCGCTCCAGACTGACCTGCATCACCGCCAGCGGGTGGGCTCGGAATTCTTAGCCTTTTCCTCGCAGCCCCAGTTGCGGGAGAATGTGAAGGAGGAGCTGTTGACGGGTCACGTTCCGCTTGACTTGACAATTTTCTCACCAGCAGGTCTTTGAACCTCTGCAGACTTGTGTCTGCCGGAAAGAGAGATACAACGTAGGTTTTAAATCTAGGATCGAGCACGGTGGCCAAAATGTAGTGCTCTGATTTCAACAGATTGACCACCCGTGAATCCTGGTTAAGCGAATTAAGGGCTCCATCCACAAGTCCCACATGCCTAGTGGAATCGCTCTGTTTTAGCTCCTCCTTCAATGTCTCCAGCTTCTTCTGCAAAAGCCTGATGAGGGGAATGACCTGACTCAGGCTGGCAGTGTCTGAACTGACTTCACGTGTGGCAAGTTCAAAGGGTTGCAGAACCTTGCACAACGTTGAAATCATTCTCCACTTGCCTATATCGCAGGCAGATGTATAGGCTTGAATGGCCTTTTGCTGCTCCTCCATCCTCTGAAGCATATAGAGGGTTGAATTCTACCTCGTTACCACCTCTTGCTTCAGATGATAGCAGGGCAGGTTCAGGACTGTTTGCTGGTGCTCCAGTCTTTGGCACGCGGTGGCTGAATGTCGAAAGTGGCCCGCAATTCTTCGGGCCACCGACAGCATCTCTTGCACGCCCCTGTCGTTTTTTAAATAATTCTGCACCACCAAATTCAATGTATGTGCAAAACATGGGACGTGCTGGAATTTGCCCAGATGTAATGCACGCACAATATTGGTGGCGTTGTCCGATGTCACAAATCCCCAGGAGAGTCCAATTGGGGTAAGCCATTCTGCGATGATGTTCCTCAGTTTCCGTAAGAGGTTGTCAGCTGTGTGCCTCTTATGGAAAGCGGTGATACAAAGCGTAGCCTGCCTAGGAACGAGTTGCCGTTTGCGAGATGCTGCTACTGGTGCCGCCACTGCTGTTCTTGCTCTGGGAGGCAATACATCTACCCAGTGGGCTGTCACAGTCATATAGTCCTGAGTCTGCCCTGCTCCACTTGTCCACATGTCCGTGGTCAAGTGGACATTGGGTACAACTGCATTTTTTAGGACACTGGTGACTCTATTTCTGAGGTCTGTGTACATTCTCAGTATCGCCTGCCTAGAGAAATGGAACCTAGATGGTATTTGGTACCGGGGACACAGTACCTCAATCAAGTCTCTAGTTCCCTGTGAATTAACGGAGGATACCGGAAACACGTTTCTCACCATCCAGGCTGCCAAGGCCTGAGTTATCCGCCTTGCAGCAGGATGACTGCTGTGATATTTCATCTTCCTCGCAAAGGACTGTTGGACAGTCAATTGCTTACTGGAAGTAGTACAAGTGGTCTTCCGACTTCCCCTTTGGGATGACGATCGACTCCCAGCAGCAACAACAGCAGCGCCAGCAGCAGTAGGCGTTACACTCAAGGATGCATCGGAGGAATCCCAGTTAGGAGAGGACTCGTCAGACTTGCCACTGACATGGCCTGCAGGACTATTGGCTTTCCTGTCTAAGGAGGAAATTGACACCGAGGGAGTTGGTGGTGTGGTTTGCAGGAGCTTGGTTACAAGAGGAAGGGATTTAGTGATCAGTGGACTGCTTCCGCTGTCATCCAAAGTTTTTGAACTTGTCACTGACTTATGATGAATGCGCTGCAGGTGACGTATAAGGGAGGATGTTCCTAGGTGGTTAACGTCCTTACCCCTACTTATTACAGCTTGACAAAGGCAACACACGGCTTGACACCAGTTGTCCGCATTTCTGTTTAAATAATTCCACACCGAAGAGGTGATTTTTTTTGTATTTTAACCAGGCATGTCAATGGCCATATTCGTCCCACGGACAACAGGTGTCTCCCCGGGTGCCTGACTTAAACAAACCACCTCACCATCAGAATCCTCCTTGTCAATTTCCTCCTCAGCGCCAGCAACACCCATATCCTCATCCTGGTGTACTTCAACAGTGACATCTTCAATTTGACTATCAGGAACTGGACTGTGGGTGCTCCTTCCAGCACTTGCAGGGGGCGTGCAAATGGTGGAAGGCACAACCTCTTCCCGTCCAGTGTAGGGAAGGTCAGGCATCGCAACCGACACAATTGGACTCTACTTGGGGCTTTGTGATTTAGAAGAACGCACAGTTCTTTGCTGTGCTTTTGCCATCTTAACTCTTTTAAGTTTTCTAGCAGGAGGATGACTGTTTCCATCCTCAGGTGACGCTGAACCACTAGCCTTGAACATAGGCCAGGGCCTCAGCCGTTCCTTGCCACTCTGTGTCGTAAATGGCACATTGGCAAGTTTACGCTTCTCCTCAGACGATTTTGATTTCGATTTTTGGGTCATTTTACTGAGCTTTATTTTTTTGGATTTTACATGCTCTCTACTAAGACATTGGGCATCAGCCTTGGCAGACGACGTTGATGGCATTTCATCGTCTCGGCCATGAATAGTGGCAGCAGCTTCAGCACGAGGTGGAAGTGGATCTTGATCTTTCCCTATTTTACCCTCCACATTTTTGTTCTCCATTTTTTAATGTGTGGAATTATATGCCAGTAATATATCAATAGCAATGGCCTACTACTATATATACTGCGCAAAACTGACATGCACCACAGGTATGGATGGATAGTAAACTTGACGACACAGAGGTAGGTAGAGCAGTGGACTACTGTACCGTACTACTATATAGTTATACTGGTGGTCAGCAAACTGTGCAAAACTGAAATGCACCACAGGTATGGATGGATAGTATACTTGACGACACAGAGGTAGGTAGAGCAGTGTCCTTCTGTACCGTACTGCTATATAGTATATACTGGTGGTCAGCAAACTGTGCAAAACTGAAATGCACCACAGGTATGGATGGATAGTATACTTGACGACACAGAGGTAGGTAGAGCAGTGGACTACTGTACCGTACTGCTATATAGTATATACTGGTGGTCAGCAAACTGTGCAAAACTGAAATGCACCACAGGTATGGATGGGTAGTATACTTGACGACACAGAGGTAGGTAGAGCAGTGGACTACTGTACCGTACTGCTATATATATAATTATACTGGTGGTCAGCAAACTGTGCAAAACTGAAATGCACCACAGGTATGGATGGATAGTATACTTGACGACACAGAGGTAGGTAGAGCAGTGGACTACTGTACCGTACTGCTATATATATAGTTATACTGGTGGTCAGCAAACTGTGCAAAACTGAAATGCACCACAGGTATGAATGAATGGTATACTTGACGACACAGAGGTAGGTAGAGCAGTGTCCTTCTGTACCGTACTGCTATATAGTATATACTGGTGGTCAGCAAACTGTGCAAAACTGAAATGCACCACAGGTATGGATGGATAGTATACTTGACGACACAGAGGTAGGTAGAGCAGTGGACTACTGTACCGTACTGCAATATAGTATATACTGGTGGTCAGCAAACTGAGCAAAACTGAAATTCACCACAGGTATGGATGGGTAGTATACTTGACGACACAGAGGTAGGTAGAGCAGTGGACTACTGTACCGTACTGCTATATATATATAGTTATACTGGTGGTCAGCAAACTGTGCAAAACTGAAATGCACCACAGGTATGGATGGATAGTATACTTGACGACACAGAGGTAGGTAGAGCAGTGTCCTTCTGTACCGTACTGCTATATAGTATATATACTGGTGGTCAGCAAACTGTGCAAAACTGAAATGCACCACAAGTATGGATGGATAGTATACTTGACGACACAGAGGTAGGTAGAGCAGTGGACTACTGTACCGTACTGCTATATATATAGTTATACTGGTGGTCAGCAAAATTCTGCACTGTCCTCCTACTATATACAACAATGCAGCACAGATATGGAGCGTTTTTCAGGCAGAGAACGTATAATACTGGTGGTCACTGGTCAGCAAAACTCTGCACTGTCCTCCTACTATATAATACTGCTGGTCCCCAGTCCCCACAATAAAGCAATTAGCACACTGAGCACAGATATTTGCAGCACACTGAGCACAGTCAGATATGGAGCGTTTTTCAGGCAGAGAACATAGATATTTGCACTTGCAGCACACTGAGCACAGATATTTGCAGCACACTGAGCACAGATATTTGCAGCACAATTTGCAGCCCACTGAACATAGAAACTGAGAGGACGCCAGCCACGTCCTCTCACAATCATCTCCAATGCACGAGTGAAAAATGGCGGCGACGCGCGGCTCCTTATATAGAATACGAATCTTGCGAGAATCCGACCGCGGGATGATGACGTTCGGGCGCGCTCGGGTTAACCGAGCATGGCGGGAGGATCCGAGTTGCTCGGACCCGTGAAAAAAAAGGTGAAGTTCGGGCGGGTTCGGATCCCGCTCATTACTAATTAGAACAACGTAACATTGAAACATTCACTGGAGAGCCTGTATAAAGAGGACTTGTCACCTCATTCCTGATACCAGCAACACCACTAGTATACTGTGCAATCCATACTGTAAATAACAGAGTGGATGCCGGTTTTCCGATTACCAGCTTACATAACTTCAGCCTCTGCAAAGCCACTCAATCACAGTACCAAATCACCACAACCAAACGTGGTTATTAAAGTGCAAAGTGATAGGAACTGTGCGGGGATTCTGCTGCGTTTCAGTTATGGAAGTTAAGTAACACATTGCTATATTATAAGTATAAAAATGACATTAGCCAACGAGGCTGTTGGGAAAAAAAATACATAATAGCAGATGGGTCATGTGGCAGAGTTAAGCCTGTTGGATTGTTGGGAGTTAATGGTCCATTAAGTGTTTCCCAGCACCCATTTCACATTAATTTGAACATGAACAGGGATTATGTAGTGAACAGCGCAAAGTGTTATTGTGTAGCTATAATGACATATTGAGTTGAGGGAGCATTGTGAGGATTTAGAATGTAATTTGCAACTCTTTCAACGCTACATTAGGTTACTGCCTGACCTCTGTTTCTGGTGGTGGAATGGCTGATAGTTCCATAGTCACCTTCAAAAATGTGAACAATTACTTGAATATAGCTCTCATTGTATAGCATATGCCTGAACCTCATTAATAAACGATAATGATCATAGAAGAGTATAAAAAAATCCCAATGGGAACATACATTGTGCAGTTACAAAGATATCGGATGCATCCACAGAAGAATTATAATATAACAGATCACATTTGCCAGGGAGCAGATCCCAATTATTTCTGTAACAAGCATTTCCTGCTCATCTATCCCACACACTTGCCATTAGAAACATCAATTATAAAAAGTGTCTACAACTTTGAAAGATATATTGAAGTTTGATGACTTGTGATGGCCAAGGGTCATAAAAAAGCAATGATAAAATGTATCAAACCTCCTACAGAGTGTAGAGTGGGGTTGCCCATAGCAACCAGCTTCTAGCTAGAGCTTATCAAGTGCATTCAATAAAATGATAGGTAGGTGCTCATTGGGCAATTTCTTCACTTGTACACTTCTTCAGTGGTTAGGACAGTGATGGACAACTGGCGGCCCCCCAAACACCCACTTTCTTCCTCCAGATCTTTCCCGCTTGTTTTTATAGCGTGTAATACTTATTTAATAGGCCTGCTGATATTAGAGATTTGTAGGGTTTGGATTTACTTTGTTCATTCTTACCTACTGCCCCTGGAATGGCCGAGAGGCACCCGAAAATCGGGTGACGCTCCCAGCCACCCGGAAGAGTTGGCAAGTCTCCTGGCTGGCAGCTGAGCCCTCACATCCCCTGGGGAAACATTAAAGTATCCCCCGCAGCAGGGGTGCCGATGACGTGATTTACGTCATCATGACCCCGCCCCTTGCCCCTACTATGCCAGTAATCTCGGTATAACGTAGCAGGGACAGGACTATGATGACGCGCTCTCGCTGCCATGCCCCCTGCTTCTCCCCATTACGCCTCCCTTTGCCGTGCCACGTCCCCTGCAAAGCTGACCTGGCTGCCTGCTCCCGGAAGAAACAGCCAGAATGTCGGCAACTATGACTCAGTTCTTAACACCAAAATTAACGTTTGGATTTATCCGGGTATTTCTTATTGGCTATCCAAAACACGTGACCTCTGAGAGCCAATAAGATGCCGGTTTGAGATCCGGGTAAATCCAAACTCGCACATTTCTAGCTGATATCCTATTGTAGGTGTCTCTTTCGTTGAACAAATGTATTCATTTAAATTACTATTGAATGTAAGAGTACTGTGCCCTCAAAGTATATTAGGCAATTAGGTGGCGTCGTCCCCCGCCAGTCCCCTGGTGCTTGAACAGGAACTAACAGGTTCAAACCCTTTTCACATTATTTTAGTTTTATTGAAACGTACTAAATGGCTTTTGGAGCAGTTGTCATTAAAATCTATGTGGAGGCACCTGGTGCAGTAATGTTATTCTAATGGGAGAGCCGTGCCCTACGATGTATATATATATATTTTTATATATATATATATATATATATATATATATAAAATTTTATTTTTATTTTTGTTTACTTAAAGCTGTAGCAGCCCTCCCGTTGCGGTGATCGGTGACCCTGGAGAGCTCCTCTGTGCCTCTGGTCATCTGACACCCTCATGCTATGTGACCGTGCAAAATCCGGCATTTTACAACAGACATCAGATGACAGGGTCGCAGAGCTGGAAGCTGGCGATCAGATAACCAGAGTCAGAGGAGTTCACCGGGACACCGATCATGGTAAGTGCAAGGGACATTTTGGGTACAACTTCTACGAGTTATATATTCCACCCACGCAAGGCACCAGACGAGGCAGCCATCTTGGGTGCACTGTGCAGGATTACACTGGGTGGAAAGGTCACGCCTGGAAGAGGTGACATAAAATGTGTGGTTGCAGCGTCCTAACCGTTGGGTCCAAGTATTTCTCATACGATTACCTGATACAAAAACAACAAAAAGATCCTCATAGAGCAGTTACAATAGTAAAAGATCACTAATATAAAATGAATTAAACATAACAATATCCCTAAACAGAAACACCAACATAAGGGCAGTATATGGACAACTCTCACTCTTACCCGTTAGGGCAGAATAGTACAACTTCTTCAGAAAGAGTCGAAAATACATGAAAGTATAAGATTCACTCGGAAAGTATAAGATTTACTCGGAAATAAGCACAGACATGCGGCCTCCCATTGTGACCCTATGCTGCTATCAGGAACCGGCAACCAGTTTAGAATACGGATAGAAACGGTGAACAGTTCTTTTACCTTAGCGATCTACAGCGTCCCCGTAACCATTCTAGAGGTCACAGACATTTTGTGACTATACTTCGCAAAGGTGTATCAATGGAGATTTGCAATGGACAACCTTTATATTTTATTCTCCTAAAACACTGCTTCTTCTAATTAAATTGTGAGATTAAGGAGATATTAGGACAAGTAATAATTACATAAAAGTGTGCATTAACACATAGGGTGCACCTGGTTGGCACAAGAGGCATTCTGCAGAGTTTTGGGACAGTATACCCTGATCTCTGCCTGTCCTGAATAAATAATACAAAAGTGGGGTTATTTTGCAAGGGTAAAGTGTTCTGAGGGGAGCACTCAGCTCTGTCTCCCTCTGTTTACATTTCAGGCACTGCCAGAATTGCGTCACAGCAGTCAAGGGCGTAGCTACCATTGGTACATGGAGTGCAGCTGCTATGGGGCCCAGAGCTGAACGGGGCCCACCTTCCTTGTTACAGTTACATGTGGGTGGTACATATGAGCCCTTACATACTTTTGCCTTGGGGTCTACAATATATTTGGTTATGCCCCCGGGTCTGCTCATTGTAATGTGATATAAAATAATCTAGATGGCATTATAATGTTCTATAATATGAACTGGGGAAACTGGGGACAGATGTATTAATCCTGGAGAAGTGATAGAGTGGAAGGTGATAACGCACCAGCCAATCAGCTCCTAACTGTCAAGTTACATGCTGGGTTTGAAAAATGACAGGAGCTGACTGGCCACTTTATCACTTCTCCAGGCTTAATACATCTGCCCCGCCTCCAATATGTCATAATGTGATTGGGGGTACTGTGTTGCATAATGTGTACTGGCAGCCCTACAATGTGACATCATGTGAACTAGGGCACTACTATTGGCGTGGCTCACGAACGGCTGACGTGGTGACATCTATCTGTCCGGACACCGGGAAAACTTGAAGCAGCTGTGTTTGTTACATACGGCGCGGCCACCCGTGGATGCATGCGATCCGGAAGCGGCTAAAGCGGAGGAGACCAAGCCGGTGATGGAAAACTAAGATGTATGTGAGCTGCATTTTATATTACATTTGTTTACTTTTATACTCGCATTTGCGCCCTCCATTCTTTTTCTTTTTTAGGGCACTACTATGGTTCAGAAAATTAAGTAGGGTGCTATTATGGGACATAATATTAACAACTGCTGTGGAGAGGTGTCTCTGTAGAATCAGTAGGATAGGCCCCCTTTAAAATGTTGCTATGGGGCCCACAAAGTTCTGGCTACGCCCCTGACAGCAGTGACCTCTGACCCGAGCCAAAATGTGCTACTGCGCTTAGAGATGAGCGGGTTCGGTTTCTTTGAATCCGAACCCGCACGAACTTCACTTTTTTTTTCACGGGTCCGAGCGACTCGGATCTTCCCGCCTTGCTCGGTTAACCCGAGCGCGCCCGAACGTCATCATGACGCTGTCGGATTCTCGCGAGACTCGGATTCTATATAAGGAGCCGCGCGTCGCCGCCATTTTCACACGTGCATTGAGATTGATAGGGAGAGGACGTGGCTGGCGTCCTCTCCATTAGAATAGATTAGAAGAGAGAGAGAGAGAGAGAGAGATTGTGCAGACAGAGTTTACCACAGTGACCAGTGCAGTTGTTGTTAAGTTAACTTTTATTTAATATATCCGTTCTCTGCTATATCCGTTCTCTGCCTGAAAAAAACGATACACAGCAGTCACACAGTGTGACTCAGTCTGTGTGCACTCAGCTCAGCCCAGTGTGCTGCACATCAATGTATAAAAGCTTATAATAATTGTGGGGGAGACTGGGGAGCACTGCAGGTTGTTATAGCAGGAGCCAGGAGTACATAATATTATATTAATTTAAAATTAAACAGTGCACACTTTTGCTGCAGGAGTGCCACTGCCAGTGTGACTAGTGGTGACCAGTGCCTGACCACCAGTATAGTAGTATATTGTTGTATACTATCTCTTTATCAACCAGTCTATATTAGCAGCAGACACAGTACAGTGCGGTAGTTCACGGCTGTGGCTACCTCTGTGTCGGCAGTCGGCAGGCAGTCCGTCCATCCATAATTGTATTATAATATATACCACCTAACCGTGGTTTTTTTTTCATTCTTTATACCGTCATAGTGTCATACTAGTTGTTACGAGTATACTACTATCTCTTTATCAACCAGTGTACAGTGCGGTAGTTCACGGCTGTGGCTACCTCTGTGTCGGCAGTCGGCAGGCAGTCCGTCCATCCATAATTGTATTATAATATATACCACCTAACCGTGGTTTTTTTTTCATTCTTTATACCGTCATAGTGTCATACTAGTTGTTACGAGTATACTACTATCTCTTTATCAACCAGTGTACAGTGCGGTAGTTCACGGCTGTGGCTACCTCTGTGTCGGCAGTCGGCAGGCAGTCCGTCCATCCATAATTGTATTATAATATATACCACCTAACCGTGGTTTTTTTTTCATTCTTTATACCGTCATAGTCAGTCATACTAGTTGTTACGAGTATACTACTATCTCTTTATCAACCAGTGTACAGTGCGGTAGTTCACGGCTGTGGCTACCTCTTTGTCGGCACTCGGCAGGCAGTCCGTCCATCCATAATTGTATTATAATATATACCACCTAACCGTGGTTTTTTTTTCATTCTTTATACCGTCATAGTGTCATACTAGTTGTTACGAGTATACTACTATCTCTTTATCAACCAGTGTACAGTGCGGTAGTTCACGGCTGTGGCTACCTCTGTGTCGGCAGTCGGCAGGCAGTCCGTCCATCCATAATTGTATTATAATATATACCACCTAACCGTGGTTTTTTTTTCATTCTTTATACCGTCATAGTGTCATACTAGTTGTTACGAGTATACTACTATCTCTTTATCAACCAGTGTACAGTGCGGTAGTTCACGGCTGTGGCTACCTCTGTGTCGGAACTCGGCAGGCAGTCCGTCCATCCATAATTGTATTACAATATATACCACCTAACCGTGGTTTTTTTTTCATTCTTTATACCGTCATAGTCAGTCATACTAGTTGTTACGAGTATACTACTATCTCTTTATCAACCAGTGTACAGTGCGGTAGTTCACGGCTGTGGCTACCTCTGTGTCGGAACTCGGCAGGCAGTCCGTCCATCCATAATTGTATTATTATAATATATACCACCTAACCGTGGTTTTTTTTTCATTCTTTATACCATCATAGTGTCATACTAGTTGTTACGAGTATACTACTATCTCTTTATCAACCAGTGTACAGTGCGGTAGTTCACGGCTGTGGCTACCTCTGTGTCGGCAGTCGGCAGGCAGTCCGTCCATCCATAATTGTATTATAATATATACCACCTAACCGTGGTTTTTTTTTCATTCTTTATACCGTCATAGTCAGTCATACTAGTTGTTACGAGTATACTACTATCTCTTTATCAACCAGTGTACAGTGCGGTAGTTCACGGCTGTGGCTACCTCTGTGTCGGAACTCGGCAGGCAGTCCGTCCATCCATAATTGTATTACAATATATACCACCTAACCGTGTTTTTTTTTTCATTCTTTATACCGTCATAGTCAGTCATACTAGTTGTTACGAGTATACTACTATCTCTTTATCAACCAGTGTACAGTGCGGTAGTTCACGGCTGTGGCTACCTCTGTGTCGGCACTCGGCAGGCAGTCCGTCCATCCATAATTGTATTACAATATATACCACCTAACCGTGGTTTTTTTATACCACCTAACCGTGGCAGTCCGTCCATAATTGTATACTAGTATCCAATCCATCCATCTCCATTGTTTACCTGAGGTGCCTTTTAGTTCTGCCTATAAAATATGGAGAACAAAAAAGTTGAGGTTCCAAAATTAGGGAAAGATCAAGATCCACTTCCACCTCGTGCTGAAGCTGCTGCCACTAGTCATGGCCGAGACGATGAAATGCCAGCAACGTCGTCTGCCAAGGCCGATGCCCAATGTCATAGTACAGAGCATGTCAAATCCAAAACACCAAATATCAGAAAAAAAAGGACTCCAAAACCTAAAATAAAATTGTCGGAGGAGAAGCGTAAACTTGCCAATATGCCATTTACCACACGGAGTGGCAAGGAACGGCTGAGGCCCTGGCCTATGTTCATGGCTAGTGGTTCAGCTTCACATGAGGATGGAAGCACTCAGCCTCTCGCTAGAAAACTGAAAAGACTCAAGCTGGCAAAAGCACCGCAAAGAACTGTGCGTTCTTTGAAATCCCAAATCCACAAGGAGAGTCCAATTGTGTCGGTTGCGATGCCTGACCTTCCCAACACTGGACGTGAAGAGCATGCGCCTTCCACTATTTGCATGCCCCCTGCAAGTGCTGGAAGGAGCACCCGCAGTCCAGTTCCTGATAGTCAGATTGAAGATGTCAGTGTTGAAGTACACCAGGATGAGGAGGATATGGGTGTTGCTGGCGCTGGGGAGGAAATTGACCAGAAGGATTCTGATGGTGAGGTGGTTTGTTTAAGTCAGGCACCCGGGGAGACACCTGTTGTCCGTGGGAGGAATATGGCCGTTGACATGCCAGGTGAAAATACCAAAAAAATCAGCTCTTCGGTGTGGAGGTATTTCACCAGAAATGCGGACAACAGGTGTCAAGCCGTGTGTTCCCTTTGTCAAGCTGTAATAAGTAGGGGTAAGGACGTTAACCACCTCGGAACATCCTCCCTTATACGTCACCTGCAGCGCATTCATAATAAGTCAGTGACAAGTTCAAAAACTTTGGGTGACAGCGGAAGCAGTCCACTGACCAGTAAATCCCTTCCTCTTGTAACCAAGCTCACGCAAACCACCCCACCAACTCCCTCAGTGTCAATTTCCTCCTTCCCCAGGAATGCCAATAGTCCTGCAGGCCATGTCACTGGCAAGTCTGACGAGTCCTCTCCTGCCTGGGATTCCTCCGATGCATCCTTGCGTGTAACGCCTACTGCTGCTGGCGCTGCTGTTGTTGCCGCTGGGAGTCGATGGTCATCCCAGAGGGGAAGTCGTAAGCCCACTTGTACTACTTCCAGTAAGCAATTGACTGTTCAACAGTCCTTTGCGAGGAAGATGAAATATCACAGCAGTCATCCTACTGCAAAGCGGATAACTGAGTCCTTGACAACTATGTTGGTGTTAGACGTGCGTCCGGTATCCGCCGTTAGTTCACAGGGAACTAGACAATTTATTGAGGCAGTGTGCCCCCGTTACCAAATACCATCTAGGTTCCACTTCTCTAGGCAGGCGATACCGAGAATGTACACGGACGTCAGAAAAAGACTCACCAGTGTCCTAAAAAATGCAGTTGTACCCAATGTCCACTTAACCACGGACATGTGGACAAGTGGAGCAGGGCAGGGTCAGGACTATATGACTGTGACAGCCCACTGGGTAGATGTATGGACTCCCGCCGCAAGAACAGCAGCGGCGGCACCAGTAGCAGCATCTCGCAAACGCCAACTCTTTCCTAGGCAGGCTACGCTTTGTATCACCGCTTTCCAGAATACGCACACAGCTGAAAACCTCTTACGGCAACTGAGGAAGATCATCGCGGAATGGCTTACCCCAATTGGACTCTCCTGTGGATTTGTGGCATCGGACAACGCCAGCAATATTGTGTGTGCATTAAATATGGGCAAATTCCAGCACGTCCCATGTTTTGCACATACCTTTAATTTGGTGGTGCAGAATTTTTAAAAAAACGACAGGGGCGTGCAAGAGATGCTGTCGGTGGCCAGAAAAATTGCGGGACACTTTCGGCGTACAGGCACCACGTACAGAAGACTGGAGCACCACCAAAAACTACTGAACCTGCCCTGCCATCATCTGAAGCAAGAAGTGGTAACGAGGTGGAATTCAACCCTCTATATGCTTCAGAGGTTGGAGGAGCAGCAAAAGGCCATTCAAGCCTATACAATTGAGCACGATATAGGAGATGGAATGCACCTGTCTCAAGTGCAGTGGAGAATGATTTCAACGTTGTGCAAGGTTCTGATGCCCTTTGAACTTGCCACACGTGAAGTCAGTTCAGACACTGCCAGCCTGAGTCAGGTCATTCCCCTCATCAGGCTTTTGCAGAAGAAGCTGGAGGCATTGAAGAAGGAGCTAACACGGAGCGATTCCGCTAGGCATGTGGGACTTGTGGATGCAGCCCTTAATTCGCTTAACAAGGATTCACGGGTGGTCAATCTGTTGAAATCAGAGCACTACATTTTGGCCACCGTGCTCGATCCTAGATTTAAAGCCTACCTTGGATCTCTCTTTCCGGCAGACACAGGTCTGCTGGGGTTGAAAGACCTGCTGGTGACAAAATTGTCAAGTCAAGCGGAACGCGACCTGTCAACATCTCCTCCTTCACATTCTCCCGCAACTGGGGGTGCGAGGAAAAGGCTCAGAATTCCGAGCCCACCCGCTGGCGGTGATGCAGGGCAGTCTGGAGCGACTGCTGATGCTGACATCTGGTCCGGACTGAAGGACCTGACAACGATTACGGACATGTCGTCTACTGTCACTGCATATGATTCTCTCAACATTGATAGAATGGTGGAGGATTATATGAGTGACCGCATCCAAGTAGGCACGTCACACAGTCCGTACTTATACTGGCAGGAAAAAGAGGCAATTTGGAGGCCCTTGCACAAACTGGCTTTATTCTACCTAAGTTGCCCTCCCACAAGTGTGTACTCCGAAAGAGTGTTTAGTGCCGCCGCTCACCTTGTCAGCAATCGGCGTACGAGGTTACATCCAGAAAATGTGGAGAAGATGATGTTCATTAAAATGAATTATAATCAATTCCTCCGCGGAGACATTGACCAGCAGCAATTGCCTCCACAAAGTACACAGGGAGCTGAGATGGTGGATTCCAGTGGGGACGAATTGATAATCTGTGAGGAGGGGGATGTACACGGTGATATATCGGAGGGTGAAGATGAGGTGGACATCTTGCCTCTGTAGAGCCAGTTTGTGCAAGGAGAGATTAATTGCTTCTTTTTTGGGGGGGGTCCAAACCAACCCGTCATATCAGTCACAGTCGTGTGGCAGACCCTGTCACTGAAATGATGGGTTGGTTAAAGTGTGCATGTCCTGTTTTGTTTATACAACATAAGGGTGGGTGGGAGGGCCCAAGGATAATTCCATCTTGCACCTCTTTTTTCTTTTCTTTTTCTTTGCATCATGTGCTGATTGGGGAGGGTTTTTTGGAAGGGACATCCTGCGTGACACTGCAGTGCCACTCCTAGATGGGCCCGGTGTTTGTGTCGGCCACTAGGGTCGCTAATCTTACTCACACAGCTACCTCATTGCGCCTCTTTTTTTCTTTGCGTCATGTGCTGTTTGGGGAGGGTTTTTTGGAAGGGCCATCCTGCGTGACACTGCAGTGCCACTCCTAGATGGGCCCGGTGTTTGTGTCGGCCACTAGGGTCGCTAATCTTACTCACACAGCTACCTCATTGCGCCTCTTTTTTTCTTTGCGTCATGTGCTGTTTGGGGAGGGTTTTTTGGAAGGGCCATCCTGCGTGACACTGCAGTGCCACTCCTAGATGGGCCCGGTGTTTGTGTCGGCCACTAGGGTCGCTAATCTTACTCACACAGCTACCTCATTGCGCCTCTTTTTTTCTTTGCGTCATGTGCTGTTTGGGGAGGGTTTTTTGGAAGGGACATCCTGCGTGACACTGCAGTGCCACTCCTAGATGGGCCCGGTGTTTGTGTCGGCCACTAGGGTCGCTTATCTTACTCACACAGCGACCTCGGTGCAAATTTTAGGACTAAAAATAATATTGTGAGGTGTGAGGTATTCAGAATAGACTGAAAATGAGTGTAAATTATGGTTTTTGAGGTTAATAATACTTTGGGATCAAAATGACCCCCAAATTCTATGATTTAAGCTGTTTTTTAGTGTTTTTGGAAAAAAACACCCGAATCCAAAACACACCCGAATCCGACAAAAATAATTCGGTGAGGTTTTGCCAAAACGCGTTCGAACCCAAAACACGGCCGCGGAACCGAACCCAAAACCAAAACACAAAACCCGAAAAATTTCAGGCGCTCATCTCTAAGTCTGCGCTGCTTTACCTCCGTCCTCTATTGAGACAGGGCTTGCCCTTGATCCCTATACAGCAATAATAGTAATAATAATAATAATAATAATAATTATTATTATTATTGTTATTTATTTTTATAGCGCTCTTTTTCCAGCAGGACTCAAGGTGCTCAAGGACACTGTGCAGCCACCGCTGGTGTTATTCAGCAGCCACTACCACCACTGGCTATATACAAGTGTTTTACACCCCTGAACACTGTACCCGTGTATACTCTATGGGGGGGTTACAATTAGACACGATAACACAATCATCGATCGCGGCTAATGTTATCGTACCTATCTCCCGAAAAATGTGCTTATTGAAGACTGCGTGCTCCCATTTATCGCACCTATGCTTTTCCAAAATGGCGGACCGCGCGATAATTGTAGCAAAAGCTCAGATAAGTATAGGAGAAAGTGGGGAAATCTGTCTGTACCCCTCAAAAAGCCAAACTACTATAGGAAAACATTATAGAAAGCTTTTAGTGGCTGTAATAAAACTACAGAGCCGGCCTTAGGCATAGGCAAACTAGGCAAATGCCTAGGGCATTTGGTATGCCTAGGGGCACAAGCAGATTCTGCTGATTAAAATGATATGCAGCATGCCTATAAACTGGGTGTGATTGTGGCTGTATCTGCATACGAAATGCTACATTACAGTGTATTCCTGGAAATCACTGTAATGTAGCATTTCATATGCAGATACAGTCACAGTCGCACACAGAATATAGGCATGCCGCATATCATTTTAATCAGCAGAAGCTGTTTGTGCATTCTAGCCACATAGTAATGCAAATGAGACACATTTTCATAAAAAAAGGAGCCCAAGGTTATCAGAGCTGCCAGCTGACTCATACCAGGTATCTTCTGCTGCATGGCATATTGAGGCAAGATGTATGAGGACACATCTGTATCTAAGCAGAGGTCACAGTTTTAGCGGCCATGTGAGGGATATGTGCGAGTGGGTTGGTTGTGCAGTAGTGTTCGGCATATGTGTAAGGGGTATTATGTGTGTAAATATAGTTGCAGTACTGTGTGGTGTAATTTTTATTGGGGGTACTATTGTATGGCCATGCCCCTTCCCAGCAAGAACACACCCCTTTTTGGACTGTGCGCCAAATGCGCAATGTTCCTATTTAAAATATAGGGGGTAGGAACACCAAAATGAGGACTGCTATGGGTGAGGGATGATGGTGCTGGGAAAGGGGTGCAGGGTTAGAGGCGTAACTAGCGGCAGTGCTATGGGGCACCAGTCAAAATCTTGCCTAGGGCATCATATGACTTGTAAAACTATTTCAAGTCATTAAATTGGGTCAAATGGCTGTAATATGCATTTTTTTAATGTGAAAAAATTACAGAAAGCTATTTTTTATTTTTTTGTAAATAAGTGCTCTCATTAAATGTGGGGTACATAAAAATGGGTAAAGGTATACAGTCAGGTCCATAAATATTGGGACATCGACACAATTCTCATATTTTGGGCTCTATACACCACCACAATGGATTTGAAATAAAACAAACAAGATGTGCTTTAACTGCAGACTTTCCGCTTTAATTTGAGGGTATTTACATCCAAATCAGGTGAACGGTGTAGGAATTACAACTGTTTCTATATGTGCCTCCCACTTTTTAAGGGACCAAAAGTAATGGGACAAACTAAACAATCCTACATCAAACTTTCACTTTTTAATACTTTGTTGCAAATCCTTTGCAGTCAATTACAGCCTGAAGTCTGGAACGCATAGACATCACCAGACGCTCGGTTTCATCCCTAGTGATGCTCTCCTAGGCCTCTGCTGCAAATGTCTTCAGTTCCTGCTTGTTCTTGCGGCATTTTCCCTCCAGTTTTGTCTTCATCAAGTGAAATGCATGTTCAATCGTATTCAGGTCAGGTGATTGACTTGGCCATTGCATAACATTCCACTTATTTGCCTTAAAAAACTCTTTGGTTGCTTTCGCAGTATGCTTCGGGTCATTGTCCATCTGCACTGTGAAGCGCTGTCCAATGAATTCTGAAGCATTTGACTGAATATGAGCAGATAATATTGCCTGAAACACTTCAGAATTCATCCTGCTGCTTTTGTCAGCAGTCACATTATCAATAAATACAAGGGAACCAGTTCCATTGGCAGCCATACATGCCCACGCCATGACACTACCACCACCATGCTTCACTGATGAGGTGGTATGTTTTGGATCATGAGCAGTTCCTTTCCTTCTCCATACTCTTCTCTTCCCATCACTCTGGTACAAGTTGATCTTTGTCTCATCTGTCCATAGGATGTTGTTACATAAGGGGAATGATGTCCCTAACACAAGGGGAAATACTTATCTTAGTTGTATGTATGTAAACGCCAGAAGCATTAATGGTAAAAAGGGTGAACTAGAAATACTTGCAGCAAGCAAACAGTATGATATTATAGGCATTACTGAAACTTGGTGGGATGAATCTCATGACTGGACAGTCAATCTAGAGGGCTATACACTGTTTAGGAGAGACAGACTAAATAAAAGGGGTGGAGGGGTGTGTCTTTACGTAAAACCGTTTTTAAAACCTGATATACGGGAAGCTACGTAGGAGTGGACTGTAGACACTGTCAAGACGTTATGTGTAGAAATTGCATGCAGGGAAAAAGGAATAAAAAAGTTAGTATTGGGTGTATGCTACAGGCCGCCTGGTATTAATGTATCTGATGAGGAATTGTTACTGAAGCAAATTGAAAGAGCAGCAAGAGTAGGTGACATAGTAGTGATGGGAGATTTTAACTATCCAGAGATAAACTGGAAAAACGATTCATGTGACACTGCTAGGGGTAATATGTTTTTAAACACACTAAATGATAACTACTTAGTTTAACTAATTGAGGAACCTACCAGGTATAATGCAATCTTAGACCTGGTCTTAACAAACAATGGGGAATTGGTATCAGGTATTATAGTAGGGGAGCCCATAGGAAACAGCGACCACAATATGGTCACATTCAATATCAGTTTTCATAAACAGTTCTATACTGGCTCAACTAGTATTCTAAACTTTAGCAAAGCCAACTTTGAAATGATGAGGGAAGCTTTAAGGGATATTGAATGGGAAGGTTTGTTTCTAGGAAAAAATACTACGGGAAAATGGGATGCATTAAAATCAATGCTAGCTAAAAATACTCTCAAATGTATTCATACGAGCATTAAAAAAAGGAATAAAAATTATAAACCAATGTGGCTTAACAAAAAGATAAAGGAACTAATGGGCAAGAAAAGGCAAGCATTTAAAAAATACAAATCTGACGGGAATGCAGAGTCATTTCAGCACTATAAGGACTGTATCAAAATATGCAAAAAAGAGATAAGAGCAGCTAAAGTAGAAACTGAAAAACTAGTAGCAAAGGAAAGCAAAGCGAATCCCAAAAAATTCTTTAAATACATCAATAGCAAGAGATTAAAGAAGGAGAGTATAGGCCCTTTAAAAGACAAGTTGGGAGTCTTAATAAAAAATTATAATGACATAGTGGACACACTAAATTAGATTTTTTTCAACAGTATTTACAAGAGAGGACCCAATTCAGGGACTAACACACAATCTTAATAATGAGAATATCCCACTGATAGGTACTTATTTAAGTGAGGAGGTAGTCTGTGACCAATTAAAACATTTAAAGATAAATAAGTCACCAGGTCCCGATGGAATTCACCCAAGGGTACTAATGGAGCTTCACTCTGAACTTGCAAAACCGCTATTTTTGATCTTTAAAGATTCAGTTATATCAGGTATGGTTCCCAAAGACTGGCGTATAGCGGAAATAGTAACTATATTCAAAAAGGGAAGTAAAGCTGAACTGGGTAATTATAGACCAGTTAGTCTTACATCTATAGTGGGGAAAGTATTGGAAGGTATTCTAAGGGATAGTATTCAGAAGTTCCTTGAAGCCAATAAGGTCATTAAAAGGAATCAACCTGGATTTGTGAAGGACAGATCCTGTCAAACCAACTTACTTGGCTTTTATGAAACAGGTTGTGCAAACCTCGATCAGGGTAAGGAGGTGGATGTAATCTTTTTAGACTTTGACAAAGCTTTCGACACAGTACCACACATGCGACTTATCTACAAGCTACAAGAATTAGGGCTAGGGAGCACAATATGCACTTGGGTCAAAAATTGGTTAGATAATAGGAAGCAGCACGTTGTGGTTAATGGATCTTTTTCAAATTGGATGTAAGTGCTAAGTGGTGTGCCACAAGGCTCGGTACTAGGACCGCTGTTGTTCAATATTTTCATTAACGACCTAACAGAATGTCTAGAGAGCATGGTGTCAATTTTTGCAGATGATACCAAATTGTGTAAGGCTATATAAATACGGAGGAGGATGCTGAGTCTCTTCAGAACGACTTAGTTAAATTAGAAGCATGGGCAGCCAAATGGAGAATGCGCTTCAATACAGACAAGTGTAAGGTAATGCACTGTGGTAGCAAGAACAAAAATAACACCTACATACTGAATGGGGTAAAATTAGGGTATTCTGTACTGGAAAAGGACTTAGGTGTTCTCATAGATAGCAAACTAAGCAGCAGTACCCAAAGTAGGATTGCAGCAAAGAAGGCTAATAAGATATTAGCATGCATAAAACGGGGAATTGATGCAAGGGACGAGAGTGTTATACTCCCGTTATATAAATCACTAGTAAGGCCACACCTTGAATACTGTGTACAATTCTGGGCACCATACTACAAAAAAGATATCCTGGAACTAGAAAAGGTTGAGAGGCGGGCAACCAAACTAATTAAGGGCATGGAGATGCTGGAATACGAGGAAAGGCTTGCAAGACTAGGCATGTTTACACTGGAAAAGAGGAGACTAAGAGGGGACATGATCAACATCTACAAACATATAAGGGGACAATACACAGAGCTTGCGCGGAACCTGTTTTTGGTTAGATCAACACAGAGGACTTGTGGACACTCGCTTAGGTTAGAGGAGAGGAGATTCCGCACAATACGGCGTAAATGCTTTTTCACAGTAAGGACAATACGTGTTTGGAATTCCCTGCCTGAGGGAGTTGTAATGGCGGACTCAGTCAACACCTTTAAGAATAGGTTAGATAAATTCCTAATGGATAAGGATATCCAGGGTTATGGTGCATAATCACGCACTATAGTTACTATAAAAAGAGGGATAAAACGCAATGGCTGACATCAACATCAGTCAAAATTTTTGACCAAATAATCCTGCATAGGAGACCACAAATAGGTTGAACTCGATGGACAATTGTCTTTTTTCAAACTTAGATACTATGTTAACTGTAAAGGCTTTTTTAGATGTTGTTTAGCAAGCTCTAATCTGGACTTCCTGTTTTTGTGGCTCACCAATGGTTTACATCTTTTGGTGAACCCTCTATATTCACTCTTGTGAAGTCTCCTCTTGATTGTTGACTTTGATACATATACACCTACCTCCTGGAGAGTGTTCTTGATCTGGGCAATTGTTGTGAAGGGGTTTTTCTTCACCAGGGAAATAATTCTTCTGTCATCTACCACAGTTGTATTCCGTGGTCTTCCAGGTCTTTTGGTGTTGCTGAGCCCTCCGGTGCATTCTTTCTTTTTAAGAATGTTCCAAACAGTTGATTTGGCCACACCTAATGTTTTTGCTATCTCTCTGATGGGTTTGTTTTGATTTTTCAGCTAATGATGGCTTGCTACACTGATAGTGGCAGCTCTTTGGATCTCATATTGAGAGTCGACAGCAACAGATTCCAAATGCAAATGTCACACCTGGAATCTACTCCAGACCTTTTACCTGCTTAATTGATGATGAAATAACGAGGGAATAGCCCACTCCTGTCCATGAAATAGCTTTTGAGTCGACTGGCCCATTACTTTTGGTCCCTTAAAAACTGGGAGGCACATATAGAAACCGTTGTAATTCCTACACCGTTCACCTGATTTGGATGTAAATACCCTTAAATTAAAGCGGAAAATCTGCAGTTAAAGCACATCTTGTTTGTTCAATTTCAAATCCATTGTGGTGGTGTATAGAGCCCAAAATATGAGAATTGTGTCGATGTCCCAATATTTATGGACCTGACTGTATATTTGGGAGACTCATTTTTACCTTAAATTAGGGATTTTGCATACTCATTCCCTGCTTGGAGATGGTGAAGAGAAATCCGCGATACACCCTATGGAGATTTATCACAGATAACTTATAGCCGTTATTAGCATACCGAATAATCGGGTTACTTAGGATGGTGCAAGTTTCCAAGGCCATGGTGTATCATGCTTGGAGAGTTGATGATGATGATGATGATGATGATGATGATGTCCTGGGTGTACAGCTGCGGACGCAATTTCACGTGGACGCAAAAGTCGCAATTTTACGTTCAAATCTGTCCCCTATATATATGAACACACATATATAATGTACACTGCTTTGACACATAGGGGATGGTGTTCAGCAGCGTCCACGTAAAAGCAGACGAAAAACCTCAGAGAAAGTATTTCTGGCATCCAATCAAGATTGTTCTTAGCTGCGATTGTGCAGACGGACTTGTAACATAACATACTCATGGCTCAGTGGTGGATTTATCTTGGCAGATCTATGTTTTTGCATCAATTCCCTTCCCGTCCTGTTCTGTACAGACCAGTTCTGGTGATTCTGTCAGGTCAAAGTGTTTTTATCCTCTCGCCGAGTGTCAACATATTCCCCATGTAGCCCTTTTTCAGTACAGTCACTTTTACTCCTATAAAATACAGGAACACTTAGGGGGAAATATATCAAACCTTGAAGTGAGATAAAGTTGGGAGAGAAAAAGTTCCAACCAACAAGCTTCTAACTGTCACATTACAGGCTGCATTTGAAAAATGACAGGAGCTTATAGGTTCGTACTTTATCTCTCTCCAAGGTTTGATACATTTTCCTCGTAACCTGGAAAGCAAGTTATCAAATATCAATAGAGCGAATGGTATCATCCAAAGCATATGCTTATTAATAAAGGGAATGGACAACTCCAGATAAATGTAACTTACTGGTATGTACAAACCAGCCTTAAACAAATATATTGGCGTATATTTCCTCTGTATTTTTCAGTCACGTCTATCTATCTATCTATCTATCTATCTATCTATCTATCTATCTATCTATCTGCCTATATACAACTACATATATATATACAGTATATGTATTTATATATATATGTGTATATATTTATATATATATATGTGTGTGTATATATATATATATACCGCACTCATCTAGCTCCATCGCATACGAGTGCTCCAGGTGATCCGTCCGCCTAGCCACGCCAGGAGTGCACAGAGACGCTAGTGAATGGGGTCTGACGCTAGTGAAAGTCTGGTTTCCTTACATAGAATATAATTTCATGCAGAGCAGCTTTGTGTAGTATCCAAGGTCAGTGAAAAATGAAAATAAACAAATCTACCAAATAATATAAAGAGGGCTGACAATCCAAAATATAAAACAGTTGCAGGACAGAATGTACAAACCAGTGAATTAAAGTCATCTTAGAGTTCGCAATCCCATCTCGGAAGGGTGAAAAATTGTGATATTGATATATTTTGGAATATGCACAAAGTACAGATGGATTAGTATAAAAACACTGTGTAATAACATGAAGTTCGCTGCAATAATCTCTGTGATTCCAGACAGAACTCGTCAGCGCCTCCTCCCTCCAATAATTACAGCCCTGGTCCCACCAGCGTGGCAGTATCAAAAGTCAGAAATGTAGACAAGTTCATTTAAATTTGGTGCCAGCACCAAAATTTGCCTCTGTGCATTTGCTCTGAGACCTCAAAAAAAAAAAAAGGGGGGGGGGGGGGGGGGGGTTTGAAAATAGCATGGGGGAGATGCATCAAACCTTGGAGAGACCTAAAGTGGAGAAAGCTAAAGTACCAACCAATCAGCTCCCATCAAATGTTCAAGACAGTTAGGAGCTGATTAGTTGTTACTTTATCTCTCCATTTTATTAGTCTCCAAGGTTTCATACATCTCCCCCATGTGTATATTCGATGATCTAAGAACCCCATAAATACATTCTGGGACCCAAGTTGTGAACCCGGCCCACATGTTGCATGCCTCTCGCCTAAGATGTATATATACTATATATTCTAAAGCGTTATATACTCTCTAGGGGAAGCAGTTACCTTCCCGTCGGATGGGATCCCGGCAGTCAATATACCGCCGTCGGGATCCTGAAGGAGTGCGCAATGCCGGCAACTAGATACTGACGCTGCTCGGGATGCCAGCGTCACATTACCGATAGCCAGCATCCCGATCGTCCTCACAGTGGGACGCGCTGTCGTGCTGCCGGGGGAGGGGGTAGGTTTAGCCAGGAGATGGGATGGGGTTAGGGTTAGGGACCGGGGGATATGGTCATTAGGTCAACCCAACTTAGGTCGACATGCATTAGGTCGACATGGGCGTTGGCTCGACATGAGTTTTTCACATCTTTTTCTATTTTTTGGATTTTTTCATACTTAATGATCCACGTGGCCTATGATTGGAACGGTAACCTTGCCCGAAGCATGGCGAGCAAAGCGAGCCAAACGAGGGGACACGGTGCACTAATTGGGGTTCCCCGTCACTTTACAGAGAAAACGACACCAAGAACACTAAAAAAAAAACTCATGTCAACATTTTGACCTGTCGACCTAGTATATGTCGACCTAATGCCCCATACTCAGGGACCGGGGAGGAAAGGTTAGGATTAGGCACTTGGAGGGGGAGGTTAGGCATCAAGCTGGGAGGGTTACGTTTAGGCAGCGGGGAAGGGAGGGTTAGGGTTAGGCAGCGGGGAAGGGAGGGTTAGGGTTAGGCAGCGGGGAAGGGAGGGTTACGTTTAGGCAGCGGGGAAGGGAGGGTTAGGGTTAGGCAGTGGGGAAGGGAGGGTTACGTTTAGGCAGCGGGGAAGGGAGGATTAGGGTTAGGCAGCGGGGAAGGGAGGGTTACGTTTAGGCAGCGGGGAAGGGAGGGTTAGGGTTAGGCACCAAGCAGGGAGGGTTAGGGTAAGGAAAAGGTGAGGGTTAGAGGCCTTATTGGTGGGCTGTCGGGATGCCGCTGTCGGTATACTGACCCCCGGCATCCCGTCCATAGGCAAATCATACTGATCCCCTCTCTAGGGCATATTTATAAAAGTGAAATGTCTATTTTTGGGTGAAACCCACAAAATGGAAGCATCATTAGGATGTTATGAAGTGGTTTCCCCAGTAGATATTGGAGATGTCTACCACGGTCCCTCCATTGCAGATAGCAAAAATTAGAGGGGGGGGGGGGGGGGGGGGGGGAAGGGGGGACTGTAAGTTTTAGTAAGGTCTGGAGAGTAAAGCATTTCCGGAGCTAGACCCCCGTAGTTTATGCCATCTTCAGATGGTGTTAGCCCAAAGTCACCAATGGGCTACTCTAATGCATTTTTTGGAGAGGGATCTTCCGTACCCATTTCTGCCAGCCCGTCCTGATGCATGTGTAGCCCGACCATCACTCATGCGTAGTACACGCATGCCCAGAAGCATAGTGGTAGGCAGCGACAGACTGGGGCTCTAAATCGGCCCTGGCATTCGTGAGCGCGTGCATGTCACAGGGGGCACGCCACCATGATGTACGGGGGCGTGCCATGAGTCATGGGGGCGTGGCATGCCCCCGTTACCATGGCGACGCTTGCTGGGGGGCGCGCCGCAAGTCCAGCGGGCGTGGACTCACGGCTCGTCCCCATTTCCATGGCGACCGGTGGGGGCAGCTGGAGCAGAGAGCCGGAGGCTGCGCTGCGCTGCGCGCGGCCTTCCCGGCTCTCTAAGGGACCGGATCGGCCCTTCTGCCATGTGCCAGAAGTACCAGATGGCCAGTACACGGGTCTGGTGGTAGGAGTAACGCTCAGTTACAGCCCATAATATTCAAAAAGCGTATTATGATAAACGTGCCGCTCTGTGAGGTAGATGAGTAGCGTACTACAAAGTGACGTGTCTGGGGCAATGTAACATCAATGGCACAATGTAACTCCAGCCTGCAGTTTCACTCCTAGGAATGTGAATTCTTTTTTTTTTTTGCACATTTTCTATTCCACATAAAAGACATTTCTCTGCAGTTTGATTTATTTTACCACAAGGGCTTTGTAAGAAGCAACTTGGAAAATCTTCTAAAGCGTGACAGGACTGCCTTTTGTTAGGGGTTTGATATACAGTATGGAGGGATGGTGAATGGATTAGTCTGAGGAGGATGAAAGTCAGATGGGGGGAAATGACACCTACCTGCCTGCACCCATCTGCCTTCTCCCCCAGACAGCTTACCTTGGCTGGGACGGAGACAGTCCCAAGAACGTTCTGCAGAGACATTTGTTTTGGCACATCTGGTTTAATGAGTTAATTGTACTAGTCTAATAATAATAAAAAATTTTTTAAATAAAACAAATAAGCCGGGAATATAACAGTGTGATGTTAACAAAAACCTGGCAAATCATTTAAACAGAAGTCCGAGCCTGGTGCCAAAAGCACCAAATACCAATACTACACTGGGGATGCTGCATCCTCATTTAACCCCTCGCAGAGCTGTTGTCTCACAACGTTGATGCTTGCAATTATCAGCAGGAGACGAGAAAAATGAAATAAAAATAAAATATATATTTCTTTTTTTAAAAAGTTTCCATGTTATAATTGTTGTTTCTAGCGGGGTAATAAAGTCTCTCTGCCTCCAAGGAGCAATTTTAATCCTCAGGCAAGATATTGCAGCTCCTGATTGCTCCCCCCACAACATACACGCTTACCTAGGGTAGGATTGGCCCTCAGGGGAAAGCCCAGATTGACCCCACGGGCTGAGTGCCCCACCCCCTTCTCTCATGTCAGGTTCCAGACAGTGCACTCATATTATACATTCTTACTCTATTAGAGTCTTAGATACATGGGGCTAGATGCATCATCGCTAATAAAATGGAGAGAGAGATAAAGTACCAGCCAATCAGCTCCTACCTGCCATGTCACAGGCTGTGTTTGAAAAATGACAGTTAGGAGCTGGTTGGCTGGTAGTTTATCACTCTCCATTTTATCATTCTCCAAGCGATGGTGCATCTAGTCTGTAATGGCTGTCCAAGCCTCTATGCAGGCTGGTCTCACAGCATGGCAACTGGCCACTCCCCTTAATCATGGGTACCTACCACTGTATTTCCGGCAGTGGGCCCTTCGAGTCCCAGTCTGACACTGCACTTACCCTTTTACCCAGGGGCACGGAGAGTGAGGTGGTGGGTACCAGAGACACTCCCCTCATTTGTTGTGACCATGCTCCCTCCTGCGGCACTACAACTTCATACTCACAACAGGACACCTGCACACCTCCTGTACACAGCCCGGCCATGCCCCCTTTAGTGCTGCTATAACTATATATTCATAACTGGACACCTACTGCCAGAGGCGGATTGGCCATAGGGTTTACAGGGAAGATCCCCGATGGGCCGGCGCACCGGTGGGGCCTGTTTTGTTTGAGGACACATGGTCCTATTTATAGTCATAATGAATAAGATGCTAAACAATTTGCATATATGAAAATGACTTTGCCACTTAGCCTGTGATTGCAGATGATCTAGTGCAGGGGTGGCCAACCAGTCAGAAACAAAGAGCCTAAAAAAATGTGTTAGGTACGTCAAGGAGCCGACATCGAGCCGAAGGCGCATATGCAAAAATGGGGTGTGGCCTTGTGCCTTCTAGACCACGCCCCTGGTATAAAATACATTGAAAAAGCCAGATCCAACATAAAATACATTGAAAAAGCCACTTCCGCATAAAATAATTGTAAAAGCCAGATCCACATAAAATATATTGAAAAATCCAGATTCACATACAGGTTGAGTATCCCTTATCCAAAATGCTTGGGACCAGAGGTATTTTGGATATCGGATTTTTACGTATTTTGGAATAATTGCATACCATAAAGAGATATCATGGTGATGGGACCTAAATCTAAGCACAGAATGCATTTATGTTACATATACACCTTATACATACAGCCTGAAGGTCAATTTAGCCAATATTTTTTTATAACTTTGTGCATTAAACAAAGTGTGTCTACATTCACACAATTCATTTATGTTTCATATGCACCTTATACACACAGCCTGGGGGTCATTTAATACAATATTTTTAATAACTTTGTGTATTTAACAAAGTTTGTGTACATTGAGCCATCAAAAAACAAAGGTTTCACTATCTCACTCTCACTCAGAAAAGTCCGTATTTCGGAATATTCCGTATCTCGGAATATTTGGATATGGGATACTCAACCTGTAATACATTTCAGCTCCCCCATGTGTCACTCCAACCAGCACCCTCTTGTCACTCCAACAAGCACCCTCTTGTCACTCCAACCAGCACCCTCCTGTCACTTCAGCCAGCACCCTCCTGTCACTTCAGTCAGCACCCTCATGTGTCACTTCAGTTTCCCCCAATTCATGCCATTGAAGCAGCCCCTTATGTGTACTCTGTTTGCTGGTGGGTGTCGCATCTCTAGTATCTGGCTCCCTCAGTTCTAAGTCCCCGTAGTGCTGCTGCGTGTTTTTCTGGAGAGCAGTGGTTACCGGTTCTGTTGTGGTCATGTGACTTTGTGTGTTAGGAGCCACATTTGAAGAAAGAAAGAGCCGCATGTGGCTCAAGAGCCACAGGTTGGCCACCGCTGATCTAGTGTATGCTCTGTCTGCCTGCTTGGCTGACATATAAGATTGAGTGAATAGTGATTGGGATACGGTTGGTGTAATAAGCAAGAAAATATATATTTCCAAGTTGATCGCAGCAGGAAATTTTTTAGCAGTTGGGTAAAACCATGCGCACTGCAGGGGAGGCAGATATAACATGTGCAGAGAGAGTTAGATTTGGATGGGTTATTTTGTTTCTGTGCAGGGTAAATACTGGCTGCTTTATTTTTACACTGCAATTTAGATTGCAGATTGAACTCACCACACCAAAATCTATCTCTCTCTGCACATGTTATATCTGCCTCCCCTGCAGTGCACATTGGAGGTCATTCCGAGTCGTTCGCTCGGAAAATTTCTTCGCATCGCAGCGTTTTTCCGCTTAGTGCGCATGCGCGAAGTCCGCACTGCGACTGCGCCAAGTAAATTTGCTATGAAGTTTGGATTTTTACTCACGGCTTTTTCTTCGCTCAGGCGATCGTAGTGTGATTGACAGGAAATGGGTGTTACTGGGCGGAAACAGGCCGTTTTATGGGTGTGTGGGAAAAAACGCTACCGTTTCCGGAAAAAACGCGGGAGTGGCTGAAGAAACGGAGGAGTGTCTGGGCGAACGCTGGGTGTGTTTGTGACGTCAAACCAGGAACGATAAGCACTGAACTGATCGCAGATGCTGAGTAAGTCTGAAGCTACTCTGAAACTGCTACGAGATGTGTAATCGCAATATTGCGAATCTTTCGTTCGCAATTTTAAGAAGCTAAGATTCACTCCCAGTAGGCGGCGGCTAAGCGTGTGCAATACTGCTAAAATCGCCTTGCGAGCGAACAACTCGGAATGAGGGCCATGGTTTTGCCCAACTGCTAAAAAATTTCCTGCTGCGATCAACTTGGAATTACCCCCATAGTTTCCTAAATTCTGAAGGTGTATCATATAATGTGCTCATAATATGTAATTTTATTTCCTTTTAACTTCCCCCTTGATGCTGGACATGCCCACTCTCTGGAAAGTCGTGGGGGGAGGGTGCTGCTGCCATGGCCCATGGCTAGACCTTACACCTCTGGTGCTGCCCATGTGTGGCCACTAGTACAAATTTTTCCAGAGCCGTTTTTTGTTCCCAATCCGCCCCTGCCTACTGCACACGCCCAGCGATGCTCCCTCAAGTGTTGTTACAACTACATATTCACAACAGGACACAACACGACACCTGCACACCTCCCGCACATACCCCGGCCACACCCACTCAGGGCCCAACATATTTCTCTGTGCCCCTGCCTTTACCACTATTTTATGTTGGTTAGGTAAATCCTCTTAAATGATCAGTTCTGTGTTATAGAACCAGAACAGCCCCATTAACATCTGCTACATGAACATTTTAAATCCTTTCTCCTCTGCAGTGCTGTAACTAGACATTTTAGCGCTGTGTGCAAGATAGGGCATCGGCGCCCCTCCCCCTTCTAAATAAAAATGGGGCAGTGCGCGCCGTAGGGGAAGGGGTGGCTTCATGGGGAAGGGGCGTGGTCACAAAATAATACCAATTCATATTACATATTATAGTAGTCTCCATTATTCAAATTACGCCGCACAGTAGCGCCACTACACCAGGTACAGCCCCTCTTACACATTACGGCGGACAGATTCACATTTTTACACATTACGGCAGACAGCGTCCCCTTTTACACATTACGGCAGACAGTGCCCCCTTTTACACATTACGGCGGACAGATTCCCCTTTTACACATTATGGCAGACACCGTCCCCTCTTACACATTACGGCAGACAGCGTTCCCCTTTTACACATTACGGCGGACAGATTCCCCTTTTACACATTATGGCAGACAGCGTCCCCTCTTACACATTACGGCAGACAGCGTCCCCCTTTTTTACAAATTACGGCAGACAGCGTCCCCCTTTTTACACACTACACACGTAGTTACTGCACTGCTCCGCCGATCCTCATTCTTGCAAGACACAGGGGGAAATTTATCAAACATTCTGAGGGCAACAAGTAAAGTTTGCACATAGCAACCAGCTAGATTCTAGCTATCATTAATCTAGTACATTCGATCAGGATCAGTATGAGATCCCGGTAAATGGGATCCCGGCGCTCGAAATACTGACACCAGAATCCCGATTTTGCAGAAGCCGACAAGGGTGAGTAAGGGGTGTTCTCCCCTCTCCCCAATCCCCTAACCCTCCTAAACCTAACCCCGTGTGCCTAAACCTAACCCACCCACCCCGGTGCCTAAACCTAACCCCGTGTGCCTAAACCTAACCCACCCACCCCGGTGCCTAAACCTAACCTCCCAGGATGCAGCCTAATCCTATCCCCCCCGTGGCTTACCTGTGGTGCCCCGTGGTCTGTCCTCGGTCAGGATCCCGGTTGTCGGTATTTCGGTGCTGGGATGGTGCACCCATTCTGGATGCCGGTGTCGGCATTCAGAATAGGGTCGGTATTCCGGCGTTGCTATTAAGACTGCCGGGATACCGACAGCCAGGATCCTGACGGCTTCCCATTCAACCAGGACCATTTCTAGACAATTTGGCTCCCAGTGCAAACACTACAAAAATGTGCAATCCCCCCTGTACGTATAAAAAAGCTTAACATTTGCGCGGAAGGTGCCCCACCCAAGGGTGCGTGGCCTTGGTGTAGTGGGCGTGACTTTACTGCAATGGGTGTTCCTTTACAGGTAAAGGCTACTTTTCACCGACATGGGGTCTATTTACTAAGCCTTGGATGGAGTTAAAGTGGGTGGAGATAAGGTACCAGCCAATCAGCTCGTACCTGTCATTTTTAAAATTCAGTCAGTAACATGACAGTTGGGAGCTGATTGGCTGGTACCTTATCTCCGTCCACTTTATCTCCATACAAGGCTTAGTAAATAGACCCCATAGTGTCCCTTGCACCATATTAAGCCACCACAGTAATGCCCCTGACACCATATTATGCCCCACAAAGTAATGCCCCTGTCACCATATTAAGCACCCACAGTTATGCCCCTATCACTGTATTATGCCCCCACTGTAATGCTCCTGACACCATAGTATGACCCCGCATTCCTCCTGTCTCCATATTATGCCCCTACTGTAATACAGTATTCCACAGTACATGCTTGTTGTCAAGGGGTTCTGCTCATTGTCAAGGATCTCTGCAGTCCTGGTAGGGACCGCTGTTCGGGCCTGTCCTCAGTTCAAAATATTGAAAAGGACCTTCTCAAAATGCCCATTTTGGGAGGGACATTTTTAATAGTATTCCAGACAGAATACTGTAACATGCAGTTGCCATGGCATGACTCGCCCGGCCCTAGAAACGGCACTGCATTCAATAAATTGAGAGCTAGAATCTGATTGGCTGTTATGGACACCTTCTCTTGTCCTCGTTAGAAGATTTGGTACATATTGTCCCATAGCATGTTAACGCTGCAGCTCATCGTCTGCATTCTACAAGTCACTCAACGGCAGGCGAAATCTGATACACTCCCTGTGACTAAGGGGAATATGTACTAAGCAGTGATAAAAGTGGAGAAGTGAGCCAGTGGAGAAGTTGCCCATGGCAACCAATCAACTGCTCTGTATAATTTTATAGTATGTAAAGTATAAATGCTACGTCAATGCTGATTGGTTGCCAACTTCTCCATTGGCTCACTTCTCCTCTTTTATCACTGCTTAGTACATGATCCCCTAAAACCCGGTTGCTGGCTGGATTTTCAGAAGGGGAGTAACGTAACCACAGGAGGATTCACAGCCTGGCAAGTGAGGCAAGTGCACCAGTGCCAAGTTCTCCATCCCATTCCCCTCCAATACACCTTGAGTGGGACATGCACCAAACCACACATGCTCAAAAGATGCCCCAACTCTGAGCTACCGAGAGAAGAGTGTGGGGTGTCTGGAAATCACAAAATGAAAAACACCATTACCAGAGCCCTGCCCATGTTTAGGTATTATCCCGGTATGCAATAAATGAGTTTGATATGTACTGAGAAAAAAATATTTTCATACTTTACTTAAAGTATGTAATATTTAATTTTGTGAAATGACACTTGGAACATATAAGTAACCACCAGAGAACCCACCAGCTAATACCAGCCTACCCAGTGACCACGTGTGTGACATTGTCTATCTTAGCACAATTAAGTTCATCTGTGTTACCAGAAGTGTCAAGTGAATTATTCTCAAACAGAAGCTGATTCCAGGCGATCGCCATCTGCCATCTTGGCTCTTCCTCCAGTAATGCACAGATCTGTGTCAACTCAATTTTTTTTTTGCAAACTTGGCAATGGTGTGATAACTGTATGTAACAATCACCGAAACATCAATCTCGGGACATGCGTGGTACCTAAACAAAGGAAGTAACATTGACAGGAGTGATTGGTTGGTGTATAGGAATCCTGGGGTTTAGTTTCAGCCTGTAGTCAGTAGGGAGCTGTGTCCGCGTCAGGTATAATAAACCTGATCCCGCAGAAATAATGCAGTAGGCTCTTAGTTACACCAGCTTAGAATTTAGATCACAAAACAGAGAGGAATATCAACCATTCGGAACAAGTCAACATACCTCATTATAGCTAAAGGTTTATGAGGAATCCTCCAGTGGCCCACACCCTTAATGAGAACGGCTGTGTATTCAGGTGAGCATTGCAAAACACTTTGCCCTGGTGTTGCACCTTGGCTCCATGTTCACCTACATAAAGTATTTACTGTTGCACAATGTGTGCAACTTAAAATGCAATCTTGGTAAGTGCCAATGGGGCACACTGCCAGGGGAATGAAGCTTTGCAAATGACCCTTTGGTGTCTACAACTGGACAGACAGAACAAGAAGCTAACAAAGAACCTTGGGGCAGATGTATTAACCTGGAGAAGGCATAAGGAAGTGATAAACCAGTGATAAGTGCAAAGTGATAAACGCACCAGCCAGTCAGCTCCTAACTGTTAATTTGCATATTGGAGCTGATTGGCTGGTGCGTTTATCACTTTGCACTTATCACTGGTTTATCACTTCCTTATGCCTTCTCCAGGTTAATACATCTGCTCCCTTGGATCATCCTGAGTTGGTGCTTCCCCTGCTGCTAAGCCCTCTGCTCTTATATCCGTGTGTCACCCCACCCTGTTTACAAAGCATAACGAAACATTGGAAACTGGTTACCAGTCTATCATAATGGCGAAACAACACAACAGTAATGTCAGCGCCAGCGGCTGCAACACTTGAAATTCTCCATCAGGTGTTATCTAGTGGCCGCAGGCGTGCAAAACACTTGAATTCCTCCCATAGAGGTCAGAAGCAGCATTGCCCTTATATCATATAGTACAGGCTTCTCTGTGTGCCATGCTTCCCTGAGATCTGCCTTTAAATATGTCAGCTTTGATCAGTGAATGGCACAAACAACAAGTTGCATAGATTTATGAAGTGTCTCAGTGATGTCACCAGCTCCTAGACTGCATCAGTGATGTCATTAGTTCTGAGACTGCATCAGTGATGTCACCAGCTCCTAGACTGCATCAGTGATGTCATTAGTTCTGAGACTGCATCAGTGATGTCACTGGCTCCTAGACTGCCTCAGTGAAGTCATTGGTTCTGAGACTGCATCAGTGATGTCACTGGCTCCTAGACTGCCACAGTGAAGTCATTGGTTCTGAGACTGCATCAGTGATGTCACTGTTTTGTAAGACATCCTGAGTACTGTCATTGCTTCCTAAACAGCCTCAGTAATGTCACTGGGTTGCTACACATTCTTAGTCATGTCACCGATTACTATAATGCCTCATTGACATCACTGACTGCCTCAGTCATGTAATTGACCTTGTAAACCTCCCCAGTGAAGTCACAGATTCCTAGACTGTATCATTGATATAAGACAGCCGAATAGATATCACTGGTTACTATGCATTCTCATTGGGTACTACTATAATGCATGATGAACATGCGCCCATCTCCCCTCTGCAAAGCAAGGTCAAGACTACACCAGCAAGTGCCTACAATTCCCAGGCATCAGCAGAGCACTACACTGTAAACATCAGGGTATATATGTGTATAATTGATGGGTGCACTGCAGAGACTCACTTCAGTAATCAACAGGACATGCTGGCCACTACCCGATGTTTCAGTTTAACTGCAAACTTTTCTCAGGGACAAATACATAGATTGTATTTGTAAATGTCTAACCTTAAATACCCACTGAAATTACCCTTGATGATGTCATGGTTGTGTGATGGATAATGCCGTTTGAGATGATTAGCATTAGGGTAATTTCAGTGGGTATTTAAGGTCAGTAAAGGTTTAAGGTTTTTCTATGTGCTTGTCTCTGAGGAAAGATTGTTCATAAATTGAAATGATGGACAGTGGCCAGCCTGTCCTGTTGATTTCCAGAGTGAGGCCCTGGAGTGCTGCCAGCGGTTTAGAATATATATATATATATATATATATATATACATATATAAAATAAGAAATAGTGAAATATATACTGTATATAGTGAACACTGTCTAATGCTAAATGAGAGCAGTGTTGATATAGATATTTGAAAGTTTGACTGCAGGTCTCAAGAATATCAAAATAGGCTTGTGTTGGTAATGTTTAATAAAATTCTCCATTTAATCACTTTTTATATTTATCTACTCTCGATTTGCCTGTTGGAAGTGATTTCAGGAAGCCAGTTGAACAACAATCTTGTAAGCTGAAACATTCAGGAGCTGCGGAGCCTTTCCGGTACATTCCGTTGTAAGTTAGTTTGCGTGTACCCATCACCTGACACAGTAACGGAGTACAGAATTCCCTTTAGTGTCTTTTTGTTTTGTAGCTCCATCCTGATTACTTGGCAGAACCTGTCCCGACAAATGTTAGCTTTGGGAAAAAGAAATAGACTGGGGGGGTGGAAAATAAATAAATAGCCACCGCTTTTCAGATGCACAAAAAATAAACAAGTGTCACAGTAAGATATATACATATATACACTGTGCACAAGGTGCTTTTTCAACATTTCATGGCAGATAATAAAGCACTATTTCTCTGCAGAGTTGTTATACTACTTTATTTTTATTTTTTTTCTAAATGTAAAAAAACAAAAAAACATTGTTGGGTTACCAGCAGTACAGTTATTACTTCAGGGTCATAACAATTTTATTAAAGCATTTTAAGGCTAAAGGCAGAGCTTTATCAAACCTTGGAGAGATACATTGATAAATTGCATGGTGATAAAGTACCAGCCAATCAGCTCCTAACTGCCAAGACAGTTAGGAGCTGGTTGACTGGTACTTTATCACCATGCTATTTATAATTTTTGAAAGGCTTAGTACATCTGGCCCTATGGGGGACATGTACGAAGCAGTGATAAATGTGGAGAAGTGAGCCAGTGGAGAAGTTGCCCACGACAACCAATCAGCATTGACGTAACATTTATAATTTGCATACTATAAAAGTATACAGAGCAGCTGATTGGTTGCCGTGGGCAACTTCTCCACTGGCTCACTTCACCACTTTTATAACTGCTTAGTACATGTCCCCCAATGTTTGAAAAATGACAGTTAGGAGCTAATTTGTTGGCATACCTCCCAACAGTCCTGAATTCAGCGGGACAGTCATGCTATTTGGACACTGTCCCGCTGTCTCTCTTGTGCGTGCTGTATCTGCTTGGAAAATGCTGGGCACAACCCCACAATGCCAAAAGTCAGGGATATGCCACAAAACCATACCCTCCCATCCAAGGCCACATTCCCATCCAGTCAAGGCCATACCCCCTTTTTTTGGGTACTCGAGTGTCCCACTTTTCTTTCGTTAGTTGTTGGAGGGGTTGGGTATAAGTGACGGCGGTCAGGAGACCGCTGGTCAGCATACCTCCGCCGGTCAAATAACTACATCCCGTTGGGAGGTATAGGTTGGTACTTTATCTCTCTCCACTTTATCTTTCTCCAAGCTTTCACCAATATGTCCTTTAATTTGTTACTGTACAGTAATTACTGGGAATTGGGGAGGCATGCCCCATAGCAAAATTTAGGCGGGAATTCAGCATTGCTGCTGTAGCAACACAAGGGCCTAGATTTATCAAGCCTTGGCGAGTGATAAATAGCACTGTGATAACGCACCAACCAATCAAATCCTGACTGTCATTTTTCAAACACAGTCTGTAACATGGCCGTTAGGAGCTGGTTGGCTTGGTACTTTATCACCGTGCAATGTATCACTCTCCAAGGCTTGATAAATCTGGGCCAAAAATAAAAGAGAAGAAGCCTGTCCTTAGAATGCCTTTGTGGCACTTACCCTCACACAGTGCTTCTTGGGGAGTGCTTCAGGTGCCTTGGGAATGTGGGGGCCTCAGAAGAGCCCCCATTCTCTCAGGGCCTCATAGCATGCACTCATCCTGCAGTCACGGCACTTATATCAATGCTTAAGGTCATAAATTAATTTTTTGACAGATGGGGAAGTTTAGAAACCATCATCAAACTTTGTTACTGTACATGTACATGAATTCTGATGCACAGGGAAGAGTACAGGGAAGGCGCACTGACGCAAAGGAGCCAGTGAGATTCTGTAATTTTTGAAATAAAGTTTAGAAACGGAAAGCAAAGATATTACTAGTTGCTGAGGGTTACATCATCATTTACCCTTGCACCTGTTCGCCTGTTTTCAAAAAAGGTCTCACACTTTTTTATAAAGACACATGGAATATATTTACTGGCATAGAACAGAAAAGTGTAAACAGTAATGAGACATTAGCAGAACTTGTAACAGACTGATCAAGTTGATTGCTGGTTGGTTGCTATGGGTTACTGTGCAGCTGTGTTGCTAAATAACTCCCACTCATCATCAAAGTTTCAGAATCTGGTCAACATAAATAAGATTTTGGTGTAGATTTACTAAAACGGAAAAGTGGAGGTGTTCCCCATTGCAACCAATCAGATCCCAAGTATTTTCTAGAATTAATTAGAGGAGCGATAGAATCTGATTGGTAGCCAAGGGCAACATCTCCAATTTTCCTTTACAAAAGTTTAATAAATCTAACCCAACCTCTGCATACCTTCCCATATAGTAGACCCAACCAAGATGAAACTAGTATTCTCTAAACAATAGCAAAAATATTTAAGGTGCACATTTTCCCATAAGCATCTGATTTATACCCACTGAACCAGTCTAAAGCCTTGATGACCATATATATTGGTAGATGCTCAATTAGCTTAGTGATATCATTCAGGTGCTCGAAAGGGAGGGGTATTTCTAAGCAAGAAAAAAAGGCATTTGTTTCCCCCAGCACCCTGAATGATAACCGTAACCAGATATAAATTCCACATAATAATAGAATTCAGAGATCTTTGTTACACATATTTGCGCAAATTTAGCTTTCTACAAAGATTAAGTATAATGTGCGGCCCCATTAAAGGTTAAAGGGCCACCGAGTTTGGCCCAAGCCACAAGTGTATCACTGGACTAACTTCTTGCTTGACTAAATATATCATATCAGATTACATACAGTAAGTATGAGTTTCGGGATCTCTTAGAAGCTAGTTCGCCATGATAGCACATTTCCTGATATGGTTCTATTAACCTAGTCAAGTACCCGAGATCAATAGAACATGAATGAACATATTGCCAGGGTAACTTACCAAACATCCACTGCTAGAACTCTGGGGTCTATGTACTAAGCTATGGATCGAGAGAAAGTGGACGGAGATAAAGTGCCAGCCAATCAGCTCCTTAAGGTGCATACACACTGGCCGATATATCGGCCGTTCTATGGAACGGATGATATATCGCAGGTCCGTCGGTCAGTGTGTACGAATGATATGTCTGTGTACGTCGTCGTTCACACACATATCGCGTCAGCCCTGCCGCACAGCCAATGACCGATATATCTATCGATATACTGGTGCATCATGTACCAGCGGTCAGCCAACCGCCCGTACACATGCTGCAGCAGCCGGCGGTGATTGACAGCTGAACTGGGCATACGCATGTAAATGCCCGCCCAGTCCCAATGGATCGGGCAGTGTGTATGCTCAGTCGGGCAGTGTGTACCCAGCATAACTGCCAGGCCACAGGCTGTGTTTGAAACATGACAGTTAGGAACTGATTGGCTGGTACATTATCTCCGTCCACTTTATCTCACCCTAAGGCTTAGTACATGGATGCCTTTGTCCTTCTGGATTTATTTAATGTCAGCCATAAAAAACACTAATCACAATAATAATTAGTATGTCAAAGTCAATGTACGGGAATCTTTCCGATAATTTTGGAATGAATTAAAGGAACATCCAAGTATCAACATATTTGCACAAATACTGTTGGTTTGGGGAACTGAATTATGGGAAATAAACATTTCATACTTTGGAAGGAAGAAAATGGCACTCAAAAACTAGGCCATGGGGGAATCTAGTATAGGCCTCATCCATAAATAAATAAATAAATAAACAAATAAATAAATAGTTTAAATACGGCTAAGTTAGAAGCACTCCCAGACCTCTATGCAAGGATCAGACAAATACGAATTGAACCTAGTCTCATATTAAAGCACAAGGACAGGGGGGCAATCTCATGGGGTGGATTATTTCGTTTACCCCCTGGAGTTTATATTCTGTTCACTAACTACAAAGGCAGCACCGACAGCACCAACGCATTCCGTTAACCCATTAAATTTTTATAACAGGCGTTAAAGGTAGAAATAACATTTGGTTTCCCTGCAGACAGCAGATTTGGGTTTATTATGGCACATTATCCAAACCTTTTGATGGGTTGACCATAACATTTAAGAAATACTATCTCTGTCTTAGATATCTTATAGCGCTGATTCCACACAAGGCGCCGTAGTATGTCGTATATTTGGTAGCCATGACTGTTATAATCATGACACGGACAAGAATATGCAAAATGAACCATTATAATGGTCATAAGACAGATTTGCTAGCTAGGTTTATTTTATGATATATTATGCTTAATCCTGTTCTGATTCTATTTTTAAATTTTATTGGTATTGGTAAGATTTTATTTTATTTATTTATTCATTTATTTATTTATTTTGGGGGGGGGGTTTAGGAGAGGAGGACATAAACAATTGTACTTCATGGGAGATGTTTTAAAACATATATTAATTAATCCAGGCGACAAATCAAAACAGGAACAGTAAATTATCTAAGTACATTCCTTGTTGACCTATAAGAAATGATTGTCATTATTTTGCTTTTTTTTATTACTAAATTAATATGTAATCAAGCACAAATTATTCTTCCCATATTCACTTTGCCGTTCCAAAACCCACTCTCCCTTTATAGGGTATTATTTGATCAACTAGCTCCGTAATTTAATTTTTTTTAATACTATGAAGCATTTCATTCTGGGGAGACTTAATTTCTATTTTAGTTTTTTTTTATGAATTTCATAATAAATTAGCAATATACAATTATTATCTGCAGGTATCCAAATTATTTGTTCTGCAGTAATAAACGGTGTAATTTATTGATCTGATCTAATTACTTTTGCACCCATATTTCTATATATGTTTTAGTTATTGTTAAATAAAAAGTATTGTATCGTATTGCACCACTGATTTGAAGTTACTAATTTAAAAGGAAATATCTATAAATATTATCAGTATCACTTTAAATTGGGATGACTGAATACACTATGCGCCTTCATAAGGAGATAAATTGACAACATTTACTGTTCAGACTTTTAAGAACAGCTGTAAAATGTTTTAATATGAAAGAGGTCATGTTTACCTTATGTACTTTTGATTTAAATTTCATAAATCAGACACAATGTGAGAGTTTTAATGTCTGAATAACCGTTTCCTTGTTTCAATTAAGGCATTTTTCTTTTACTTGTGAAGCCAAGATCAGCATTCTTGATTTCTCTGTGGTTTTCTTACAATGTTTACATCAAATGCCTTTAACTAGAAAAATAATGATGAACTGTCATAAAAAGGTAAATAAACAAAAATAAAGAGTGTTACAAATACAACAGTGAACATTGCAGAACCATAAAAAATAAACCTTATAATTTTCCTTATAATTTTCCAAATATTTTGCTATGCTACTACAATTTTATGCCATTTCAAAAACTGAATTAATTAACATAATTACCTTGAATTTCTAAAATAGTTAATAAGACCAAAGGACTTAAGTTTCTGAGTACTACTTTCTCTCAAATGCAATAATTTTAGTGTAAATTTAGAAGTCTTTTGCTTACTTAAATTTATTTGAGCAGAATACAAAAAAATAAAATTGAATATTATCTTACAAATCAATGTAGATTATTTTCCTTCCAAATATGCAACATTATACACTCTAACATTAATATGCTATAAATTATTTTAAAAAATCTTATAAATGGAAATAAAAATCTATTGAAGAATCTAGAAAGTGGAAAGTCATTTACAAAAATTGAAATTATACTTATCAAGGACTAAAGTGTTTCAGAAGCAATTTCACATTGGATTCTCATATTTAATAAAGCAGCAAAGATGTCAGACTATTGTGTCATTCACACCATGTGATTATTGGTGTGTGTTTTTGCTATAATGTCTATTGAAACCAAAGACAGAGTCTATTTTTATGTACTAAAAAAAAAAACTCTTAAAAAAAATTGTTCAAGGAAATTGTTTCATTTACTTTATAGGTTTAATACTTGTTTATTTCAGAGTTCCTTTCAAAATGTATTACTTCTTTTTTAAAGGTTTATCTCAGCATGTGAGATTTATCTCAGCATGGTAAATATATGATGACCAGGATCTACTAGAATGACAAAATTGAATACGATGACTGATCCTGATTTGTACCCACAACACCCCAAATCACTGATGCCACAAAGCCACCATTTGGCAGATATGCAAAGTTGCAACTACGGCAACTATGGGTTGCGTCCAGCATAAATCACATATTATTACGCACTTTTTTTTAAAAACTATTTTGTTTGTGAGATACACAACAGTTTTTAGGCCTCATTAAAAAAAAAAACACCCCTCTTATAAAGCAGACAGATCTCTCTATCATATGTATGGGGGGAAAAAATTGCAAACACGCACACAAAAAATATAATATAGGGGGTAATTCAGACCTGATCGCTAGGCTGCGTTTTCGCACAGCGGGCAATCAGGTGTAAACTGCGCATGCGTATGCACCCCAATGCGCAGACGCATCGCACAGGTACAAAGCGGATCGCCGCTCAGCGATGGGTTTGTGCGAAGAATCCATTCTCATGGGCATTCACAAGGAGATTGACAGGAAGAAGGAGATTGTGGGTGGCAACTGACCATTTTCAGGGAGTGGTTGGAAAAAGCAGGCATATCCAAGCATTTGTAGGGTTCCTGACGTCAATTCCGGTCCCGGACAGGCTGATGTGATCGCAGCGGCTGAGTAAGTCCTGGGCTGCGCAATATTTGTTTGTACGGCTCTGCTACACATGCGTTCGCACACTTGCACAGCTAAAATACACTCCCCCTGTAGGCAGCGACTATCTGATCGCAGCAGTGCAAAAATCGCTTGCTAGCGATCAGGTCTGAATTACCCCCATAGTGCATGCATGAGCAATGAAGTAGGCGCCTCTCAGACTCAGGGCAAAATGTAAAAGGCCAGGATTTGCGGGAGCAGGTGCAATTCTGGTGAGATAGATTTATAGCGACAAATAGGTTAAAGGGAAACCAACCTGGTGACTATCTCGCCGGAATCACGTTGACTCTTTAAAATCGCTGTCTATTAAGTTTGAACCTCAGAGGTGAAATTCTAACCAGCCAATCAAAAGTGGTTTGCTTGTGCTAACATTGTCATCATAAATGTACTCCTGCCCTCGACAACCTGCAAATTGTATGGCTTTCTCTAATGTGTAAGTATATTTCTGTGCAGGTTTGCATGTGTTTGCAATTGTGCAAATACTCAGTATAGTTAACCAATTCCCCATCCCACCTCTGTAGGTGCAAGCAGTGCTGTTGAGAGAGAGGGGGAGGGGGTACAGATTACCTGGGCCTAGGCATGCCATGGAGCCCTGCACAGAGCAAACCAATAGCCATTTTGTTGGTGGGATCATTTTTTTTTCTTTATTATAAATCAGTGGGCAGGCGTGCAAGCGGTTGGTCGGACTGCCAGGAGGGGGGATGTATGTGTGTGTCACCTGGTTGTTTTTATCCCTTGACATGGATTTCCCTCACACTTCCAGCACCGCTGCTAGGATCTCGCGAGGTGGTATCATCTCGCAAGTCAATCTCTGCAGCCGGCTCTGGTTGGCCTCTTCAGAATCAGCAAGCTCCGGGATATGGGCAGGGACTGGGAGGGGCAGGCATGCAGCTGGCTGGGCGTGGCCCATGGATTTAAGAAGTGGTGCAGCTCAGCTCAGCTGTAAGAATCAGCAGCAGGGCCGTCACCTCGTCGGGAGCTAGTTTGTTAGGCTGCGACACTGTGAGTTGAGAACTGTGAGTGACAGACAGCACTGTGGCTTATAAATTCTATATAAATACTCTATAATACATGCATCCATATATTACCACTAGTCTTAGTATTTTTATATATATATATATATATATATATATATATGGAAAACGAGGGTGGTCAGTGCGCTACTTTCCCTTTATCTATGGTAAGTATATAATAGTAGGTCTTTCTTGTAGTCTGTCGACTTTAGCACACGGACTCCACAGGTGAACCTATGGGTGGCAGCTCAGTCCTTCGAAGGGCCACTAGGTTTTTGTGGAATTGGAATCTAGAAAAACAAAATGGAGGACAAGCGCCTAATGGTGCAGTATTTTTACACTTGATTTTGTAATGCGACAACACTCATATAGATATTCTGCTTACCAGATAAGGGGTTTTCTATCATGCACATCAAGTACTGTTGTTTTCGATCTTCAATCTGTTGCTCACAGCATATATGGTCTACAAGTAAACATAAAAACACCTCTCATGGTGCAATATTGTTGGTTCAGAACTATAGTCACCTCTATAGGTAATATGCGTACTGGAAGGCTGAAGTATAACAGCAAATCACAGGGACATTGGCGTATCTATAGTGGGTGCAGTGTGTGCGAGGCACACGGGCCCCCAGGATCCTGGGGGGCCCACCCCGCACACACTGCACCCATTTGTTTAATACATACCTCTCTGGAGTCCCCCGTCGGAGCCATCCCTTCTCAGCAGCGTAATAGTGTTTGAACACTAGGGGGAACAAACTCTATTGCGCTTGCTGAAAACTCCGGAAAGATGGCACGGCGGCCATTTTTCCGGAGTTTGGCGCATGCGCATTAGCAAAATCTTCGGGAAAATGGCCGCTGCGCCATGTTCCCGGAGGTTTGCGCATGCGCAATAGGGTCTGTTCTCAGACTGTATTGCGCTGTGTAGAGGGATGGCACCGCCGGGGGACCCAGGAGAGGTAATTATTAAAATACCTGTTCATCAGTCAGAGAGGAGGGGGCCCCTGAAGCAGAAGGCTGTACATGGGCCTCCTCCTCTCTTAAAACGCCCCTGATCAGGGGGTCTTTATCCTCCAATGTTCAAAGTGCAATGGAATAGTACAAAATGCTGAGGAGAGGAATGCATTACTAATAAAGTCTGGAAGTCTGCAGCAGATTGTCAGTCTCACTGTACATTTAATTATGCTAAATTGTTCTGCAGGAAGAGCCACATTGTGTGACAGGACCTGGTGGAGCAGGAAAACTGATGAACATGGGTGCTTGATTTGCTTCTATAAAAACTACACCAAGATTTGCACTACTGCCATTCACTGTAGGTGATCATGACATGACACAACTCTGTCCCCTTCTTTTGTTGGCTGTGGGCTTTAGTATAAACAACACAGTGTTATGATTCTGTTGGTGCATGCAGTGCCAGATTAAGGTCCATATGGGCCTGGAGCTGAAATTTAAGAAGGGCCTATTTTATGCCACGGCAGGGGATGTGAAAACACCATGGGTGTGTGACTAGTAATGTTAGGGGTGTGGTTGATGTTGTGAGGGTGTGGTCTGCACAGGAGGTGTGACTAGCAACTACCTTGAAAAACCTCAGTCTCCCTCACTTCTTCAATTATATCAACAGTGTAATGTGACAATCTAAAAATGACCAAGGAAAACATCTCTTGTTAACGTGACTGTAATATAGAAAATGGTGCGCTTAGTGATGACATAAATATGAAATCTCTCAACGAAAGAAGTTACAGGTCGCTCAGCGATGTCATGAATGTGAAATCTTTCTATATGTAAAAAAAAAGTTTACTTTTGTAATAAGTAGTTATACTGAGAAGGAATGGTGGGGTTGGATGGAGGGTGTCGCCTGGACAAGAGCAGAACAGGGAAAACTGAGGTGACCCAGCATATAGTGAGATAGATAGATAGATAGATAGATAGATAGATAGATAGATAGATAGATAGATAGATAGATAGATAGATAGATAGATAGATTAGATTCAAACCCAAATTGCTAATATCCAATACATAGCTACAGTATAATGTATTAGGGGCTCCTGACTGAGGAATGGCATAAGACACACGGAGACGCACCATCTTATGGACATGTTATAGGAGTGTCACTGCAGTTGTAGCGAAATCAGATGATTAATCGCTAACATTGGAGGCAGTAGTCTGTCAGAGATCTGCACATAGCATGGGGCAGGTGCAGGTTTTGACGTTTGTGTTTTAAGATCAGCATAAAGTCGCGCACACTACAGCGGCAAAAGATGCACACACAGATGTGCCTGAGTTTGACTCAGAATCAGGCCCAATTTTTGGGTTATTATATATGTTTTAATGGGGTTGGTATCAGGATCCCGATGGTTGGCAAGCTGGCTGTCAAAATACCGACATAGGCATCCCGATGTTGAAAATACCGACATGAACTATTTAACTAAGCTTACCCCCTAACCCTAACCCACCTTTCCCGTACCCTAAACCTAAACACCCCATCACCACCGCAGCCTAACCCTAACCATCCCCGGGGGTGCCTAACCCTAGCCCCCCCTCCCCGCAGCCTGACCCTAACCTCAAATCCCCCCCCTCGCAGACTAAACCTAACTACCCACCTCCCATCCCCCCACCGCTGCTTATCTCTGGTGGTCTCTGTAATCATTGTTCGGGATTCCGACGCCGGGTAGTGATCAATGTCGGGATCCCGGCTCCAGCACTCTGAGTAATGTCGGGATTCTGGCGTCTGTATTTCGAATGCCGGGATTCCGACCACAGGGATCCTGACCAGATCCCGTTTTAATGGTGCTAAAATGTATAATGCAAAATGAGAGGACTATCTGTATATTATATTCTGGTGCTACACACACAAACTATTTTTTGGGGGACAGGGGAGCGGGCTTTGATTTTTATTGAAGTGGACTGGCAATACACAAATAAGGGCCCACAAACAATATATAAAACACTACAGGCAGCACACTCGGTTTGCTCCCTCCCCCAATCAGTGTTTAGTATACACAAATGTTTTCTTTATCCAGCCCTTACATGTACTGTGGGGTGCTAAGGTCTCAGCAGCCATACGCTGGCAGTGGCTAGATATGGGGTGATAGAGATTGGCCGCAGTCACAGGCACGCAGTGATTGGCTGTACATAGAGCGCATCTCCCGAGACCCTCGTTTTATAAAAGCGAGTTCTTGATCCTAATTTCTGTTTAAAATACATGCTTATATAACTACATATATATATGAATTGTTATTTAAAGCAAGATTTACTCCTCCTGCAGTCTCATCAGTAAGGGTGGAAGGCTACCTGTAATGTCACCGCATCAAACGGTGAACACATGCAGACGGTTTTCCACTAACAGGGCACCGATACATGAACGATATAACCACTTTTCAATTTTATATCACCTTGAGAAATCGCCGAACAGTTATGGGAAAACTGGACTTCATATTTATACCACTGAGCTAGTCATCATTCTTAAGACACATTGGCACCGCCAGAAAAATACAAATAAAAATACTGGCCCCTACAGGTAAAATAAAACACACTGGACCCCAAAGGGGCGGAAAAAAAATTAATGGCCTCAGTAGGAAAAACACATTGGCCCCACACTCCCACCCCTCGCGGCCTGCGCTGTATCACACTCACACACTCCTTCCCCCCTGCACTCTATAACACTCACACACTCCCGCCCCCTGCACTCCATTACACTCACACACTCCCGCCCCCAGCGCTGTATCACACTCACACACTCCCTGCCCCCTGCACTCTATTACAATCACACATTCCCGCCCCCCACGCTGTATCACACTCACACACTCCCGCCCCTACACTCTATTACACTCATACACTCATAGAAACATAGAATTTGAAGGCAGATAAGAATCACTTGGCCCATCTAGTCTGCCCCTTAAACTCCTGCCCCTGCACTCTATTACACTCATACACTCCCGCCCCTCCACTCTATTACACTCCCACCCCCCACGCTGTATCACATTCCCACCCTGCACTCTAATACACCCACACACTCCCACCCCTGCACTCTATTACACTCACACTCCCGCCCCCCATGCTGTATCACACTCCCACCCCCGCACTCTACTACACTCACACACTCCCACCCCCTGCACTCTATTACACTCACACACTCCCGCCCCGCGCTGTATCACACTCGCACACTCTCTGCCCCCCGCACTCTATTACACTCATACTCCCGCACCTGCACTCTATTACACTCACACACTCCCGCACCTTGCACTCTACTACACTCACACACTCCCACCCCCCGCACTCTAATACACCCACACACTCCCACCCCTGCACTCTATTACACTCACACTCCCGCCCCCCATGCTGTATCACACTCCCACCCCTGCACTCTACTACACTCACACACTCCCACCCCCTGCACTCTATTACACTCACACACTCCCGCCCCGCGCTGTATCACACTCGCACACTCTCTGCCCCCCGCACTCTATTACACTCACACACTCCCGCACCTTGCACTCTATTACACTCACACACTCCCGCCCCCTGTGCTGTATAACACTCACACATTCCCTGCCACCTGCACTCTATTACACTCACACACTCCCGCCCCCAGCGCGGTATCATACTCCCACACTCTCTGCCCCCCCACTCTATTACACTCACTCACTCCCGCCCCTGCACTCTATTACACTCACACACTCCCGCCCCCCGCGCTGTATCACTCACACACTCTCTGCCTCCTGCACTCTATTACACTCACTTACTCCTGCCCCCGCACTCTATTACAGTCACACATTCCCGTCCCCCGCACTCTATTATACTCACATACTCCTGCCCCCGCACTCTATTAGTCACATGCTCCTGTCCCCTGCATTCTATTATATTCACATACTCCTGCCCCTGCACTCTATTAGTCACACGCTCCTGTCCCCTGCACTCTATTATACTCACATACTCCTGCCCCCGCACTCTATTAGTCACACGCTCCTGTCCCCTGCACTCTATTATGCTCACATACTCCTGCCCCCGCACTCTATTACACTCACACACTCCCGCCCCCTGCGCTGTATCACTCACACACTCCCACCCCTGCACTCTATTACACTCACACACTCCTGTCCCCAGTGCTGTATCACACTAACACATTCCTTGTCCCCGCAATCTATTACACTCACACTCCCTCTCTCACCCTTGCGCTATATTACGCTCACACACTCCCGCTCCCCGCACTCTATTACAGTCACTCACTCCCGCCCCCCGCGCTGTATCACACTCACACATTCCCTGCTCCCGCACTTTATTACACTCACACACTCTTACCCTTGCGCTATATTACACTCACACACTCCCTGCACCTGCACTCTCTCACACCTTGCGCTATATTACGCTCACACACTCCCGCTCCCCGCGCTGTATCACACACATTCCCTGCTCCCGCACTTTATTACACTCACACACTCTTACCCTTGCGCTATATTACACTCACACACTCCCTACACCTGCACTCTCTCACCCTTGCGCTATATTACGCTCACACACTCCCGCTCCCCGCGCTGTATCACACACACTCCCTGCTCCCGCACTTTATTACACTCACACACTCTTACCCTTGCGCTATATTACACTCACACACTCCCTGCACCTGCACTCTCTCACCCTTGCTATATTAAATCCTACTCCCTGCAGAACCTCACATACAAGACACACACACATATAGAAGTTCACATGGAAATCACAGTCACAGAAGCTCACACACACACAATTCCCCCCCCCCCCCCCCCCCCTCACTCTTACCTTACACACTACAGCAGAGTTTACTATCACTGGCTGCCCTGCATGTGCATCAGCTTCAACTCTCCCTCTCACAGCACAGCAGCAGCCATGTGAGCAGCAGGCAGCCTGAGACAGTCCTGTGTAGCTCCGCCCCCCTGGACTCCGTGTAGCCACGCCCCCTGTCGAGTTTCCAGATCCTCTGCCGAAGTGTGGCTGTGTACTGCTGGCGTTTTGAGCCGTTCGGCCAGCAGTAGCAGACGCAGTCAGTCCAACTACTACTACTATCAATAATACATCTACGCGCAGTTGGGAGCGGTGCTTCAGACTGTCACTTGCAAGCTGCTGTAGCAGGGGAAAAAATTTCCTTGCTGCAGCAGCACAGCAGATGCTGTGGGCCTATTGTGATGGGGGGGGCCTGGAGCTGCAGCTCCATCCGCCCCATTGTTAATCCGGCCCTGGGTGCATGTATTCCCTCTGTTCAGAATCTATATGAGTGTTGTCGCATTACAAAATCAAGTGTAAAAATACTGCACCATTAGGCGCTTGTCCTCCATTTTCTTTTTCTAGATAGATATATATATATATATTTTTTTTTTTCTATATAGATCTATATACATATATATATATTTATTATTTACCTATATATAGAAATATACATACTGTGGCCACACCCACTCTGGGGGGGGGGTGGCCCAGGAAGTTGTTGTACCGGGGCCCAGGATTTCCCTTGGCAGCCCGGGTGCAAGTGTAGGTGCCTGGCTAGCTACATAGGGAAGCATGTGCACGTCATATATATAAGATACATACACAAACTGCGTATTTCTTTCATATTGGGCCTGAGGTTCAGTCCTCTCCGCATTGATTAAGCATCTGGTGCACTAGATCTGCTTCTCGTCCTAGCAGATATGGAAATGTGTCTCTGTTATTGCACAGCATGTAAGCCAAACATTTCTTTTTATCATACGTAAAGAACTAAGTATAACTCGGTTGGGAGAGTGCGTTACATGGACTGTTGTAGGCTGATTTACATGAGGAACATTATTTATCTGAGAAGGAACATGATTTATCTAAACCACAGGTTCTCAAACTCGGTCCCCAGGACCCCACACAGTGCATGTTTTGCAGGTAACCCAGCAGGTGCACAGGTGTATTAATTACTCACTGACACATTTTAAAAGGTCCACCGGTGTAACTAATTATTACACTTGCGATTCTGGGAGGAGACCTGCAAAACATGCACTGTGTGTGGGGTAATGAGGACTGAGTTTGAGAACCTGTGATCTAAACTATGATATACTGATATTGTGCTGGGGACTCAGGGTCCCTATATTCTGCCCTGTGAAGTATTAGCAAGGGCACGGTTGACTAAGAGAGGCGTGGCTAGTGGAAGGGGTGGAGTTTAGTTTTACCCAAAGTGTCTGCGCCACACGGGCTCAAGCTCTATAGCCGCAGAACGGTGAAGCTAAAATTAAATTAAGTGGGTACTTTTATGAAAATGTAATCAGAATTATCATTATTAATAATAAGAATAAAAAATATAGATTTATCACAGAAAAAAGCAATAAAAAATATTTAAGTGAGGCGATCTATTATCACAGATTGATTTTTGTTTCAAAAATATAAACTTATAGGAAATATAGGCAGAAAATAATAAAAATAAGAATTTACTTACCGATAATTCTATTTCTCGGAGTCCGTAGTGGATGCTGGGGTTCCTGAAAGGACCATGGGGAATAGCGGCTCCGCAGGAGACAGGGCACAAAAAAGTAAAGCTTTACTAGGTCAGGTGGTGTGCACTGGCTCCTCCCCCTATGACCCTCCTCCAGACTCCAGTTAGGTACTGTGCCCGGACGAGCATACACAATAAGGGAGGCATTTTGAATCCCGGGTAAGACTCATACCAGCCACACCAATCACACCGTACAACTTGTGATCTAAACCCAGTTAACAGTATGACAACAGAAAGGGCCTCTTAAAGATGGCTCCTTAACAATAACCCGAATTAGTTAACAATAACTATGTACAAGTATTGCAGATAATCCGCACTTGGGATGGGCGCCCAGCATCCACTACGGACTCCGAGAAATAGAATTATCGGTAAGTAAATTCTTATTTTCTCTATCGTCCTAAGTGGATGCTGGGGTTCCTGAAAGGACCATGGGGATTATACCAAAGCTCCCAAACGGGCGGGAGAGTGCGGATGACTCTGCAGCACCGAATGAGAGAACTCCAGGTCCTCCTTTGCCAGGGTATCAAATTTGTAAAATTTTACAAACGTGTTCTCCCCCGACCACGTAGCTGCTCGGCAGAGTTGTAATGCCGAGACCCCTCGGGCAGCCGCCCAAGATGAGCCCACCTTCCTTGTGGAGTGGGCTTTTACAGTTTTAGGCTGTGGCAGGCCTGCCACAGAATGTGCAAGTTGAATTGTGTTACAAATCCAACGAGCAATCGACTGCTTAGAAGCAGGTGCGCCCAACTTGTTGGGTGCATACAATATAAACAGCGAGTCAGATTTTCTGACTCCAGCCGTCCTTGCAATGTATATTTTTAAGGCTCTGACAACGTCCAACAACTTGGAGTCCTCCAAGTCGCTAGTGGCCGCAGGCACCACAATAGGTTGGTTCAGATGAAATGCTGATACCACTTTAGGGAGAAAATGCGGACGAGTCCGCAGTTCTGCCCTATCCGAATGGAAGATTAGATAAGGACTTTTATAAGATAAAGCCGCCAATTCAGATACTCTCCTGGCAGAGGCCAGGGCTAGTAACATAGTCACTTTCAATGTGAGATATTTCAAATCCACCTTTTTCAATGGTTCAAACCAATGGGATTTGAGGAAATCTAAAACTACATTTAGATCCCACGGTGCCACCGGAGGCACCACAGGAGGCTGTATATGCAGTACTCCCTTGACAAAAGTCTGGACCTCAGGGACAGAGGCCAATTCTTTTTGGAAGAATATTGACAGGGCCGAAATTTGAACCTTAATGGATCCCAATTTGAGACCCATAGATAATCCTGATTGCAGGAAATGTAGGAAACGACCCAGTTGGAATTCCTCCGTCGGAACCCTCCGATCCTCGCACCACGCTACATATTTTCGCCAAATGCGGTGATAATGTTTCACGGTGACTTCCTTCCGTGCCTTAATCAAGGTAGGAATGACTTCTTCTGGAATGCCTTTCCCTTTTAGGATCTGGCGTTCAACCGCCATGCCGTCAAACGCAGCCGCGGTAAGTCTTGAAAAAGACAGGGACCCTGCTGTAGCAGGTCCCTTCTCAGAGGTAGAGGCCACGGTTCGTCCGTGAGCATCTCTTGAAGTTCCGGATACCAAGTCCTTCTCGGCCAATCCGGAACCACTAGTATTGTTCTTACTCTTCTTTGCCGTATGATCTTCAATACCTTTGGTATGAGCGGCAGAGGAGGAAACACATACACTGACTGGTACACCCAAGGAGTTACCAGTGCGTCCACAGCTATTGCCTGTGGATCTCTTGACCTGGCGCAATATTTGTCCAGTTTCTTGTTGAGGCGAGACGCCATCATGTCTACAATTGGTCTTTCCCAACGGTCTATTAACATGTTGAAGACTTCTGGATGTAGACCCCACTCTCCCGGATGAAGATCGTGTCTGCTGAGGAAGTCTGCTTCCCAGTTGTCCACGCCCGGGATGAACACTGCTGACAGTGCTATCACGTGATTCTCCGCCCAGCGAAGAATCTTGGCAGCTTCTGCCATTGCACTCCTGCTTCTTGTGCCGCCCTGCCTGTTTACATGGGCGACCGCCGTGATGTTGTCCGACTGAATCAACACCGGCTTTCCTTGCAGGAGAAGTTCCGCCTGGCTTAGAGCATTGTAGATTGCTCTTAGTTCCAGAATGTTTATGTGAAGAGACTTTTCCAGACTCGTCCATACTCCCTGGAAGTTTCTTCCTTGTGTGACTGCTCCCCAGCCTCTCAGGCTGGCGTCCGTGGTCACCAGGATCCAATCCTGAATGCCGAATCTGCGGCCTTCTAATAGGTGAGCCTTCTGCAACCACCACAGAAGTGACACCCTTGTCTTTGGTGACAGGGTTATTCGCAGGTGCATCTGCAGATGCGACCCTGACCATTTGTCCAAAAGATCCCTTTGGAATATTCTTGCATGGAATCTGCCGAATGGAATTGCTTCGTAAGAAGCCACCATTTTTCCCAGGACTCTTGTGCATTGATGTACTGACACTTTTCCTGGTTTTAGGAGGTTCCTGACCAGATCGGATAACTCCTTGGCTTTTTCCTCTGGAAGGAAAACCTTTTTCTGAACCGTGTCCAGAATCATTCCTAGGAACAGCAGACGAGTTGTCGGGATTAAATGGGATTTTGGAATATTCAGAATCCACCCGTGTTGTCTTAGCACCTCTTGAGATAGTGCTAAAGCTGTCTCCAGCTGTTCTCTGGACCTTGCCCTTATTAGGAGATCGTCCAAGTATGGGATAACTAATACGCCTTTTCTTCGAAGAAGAATCATCATCTCGGCCATTACCTTGGTAAAGACCCGAGGCGCCGTGGACAATCCGAACGGCAGCGTCTGAAACTGATAGTGACAGTTTTGAACAATGAACCTGAGGTACCCCTGGTGTGCGGGGTAAATCGGAACGTGTAGATACGCATCCTTGATGTCCAAGGATACCATAAAGTCCCCTTCTTCCAGGTTCGCTATCACTGCTCTGAGTGACTCCATCTTGAACTTGAACTTTTTTATGTAGAGGTTCAAGGACTTCAGATTTAGAATAGGCCTTACCGAGCCATCCGGCTTCGGTACCACAAATAGAGTGGAATAATACCCCTTTCCTTGTTGTAATAGGGGTACTTTGACTATCACCTGCTGAGCGTACAGCTTGTGAATGGCTTCCAACACCCTCTCCCTTTCGGAAGAGACGGTTGGTAAGGCAGACTTCAGGAAACGATGAGGAGGATCCGTCTCTAATTCCAACCTGTACCCCTGAGATATTATCTGCAGGATCCAGGGGTCTACCTGCGAGTGAGCCCACTGCGCGCTGTAATTTTTGAGACGGCCCCCCACTGTCCCCGAGTCCGCTTGAGAGGCCCCAGCGTCATGCTGAGGTTTTTGCAGGAGCCGGGGAGGGCTTCTGTTCCTGGGAAGGAGCTGCCTGTTGGTGTCTCTTCCCTCTTCCTCTGCCTCGTGGCAGGTACGACAAGCCCTTTGCTCTCTTATTTTTGTAGGAGCGAAAAGGCTGCGGTTGAAAGGTCGGTGCCTTTCTCTGTTGGGGAGTGACTTGAGGTAAAAAAGTGGATTTCCCGGCAGTAGCCGTGGCCACCAAGTCTGATAGACCAACTCCAAATAACTCCTCCCCTTTATACGGCAAAACCTCCATGTGACGTTTTGAATCCGCATCGCCTGTCCACTGTCGTGTCCATAAGGCTCTTCTGGCTGAAATGGACATAGCACTCACCCGAGATGCCAGTGTGCAAATATCCCTCTGTGCATCACGCATATAGATAAATGCATCCTTTATTTGTTCTAACGACAGTAAAACATTGTCCCTATCTAGGGTATCAATATTTTCAATCAGGGATTCTGACCAAACTACTCCAGCACTGCACATCCAGGCAGTTGCTATAGCTGGTCGTAGTATAACACCTGCATGTGTGTATATATTCTTTTGAATAACTTCCATCTTTCTATCTGATGGATCCTTAAGTGCGGCCGTCTCAGGAGAGGGTAACGCCACTTGTTTGGATAAGCGTGTGAGCGCCTTGTCCACCTTAGGGGGTGTTTCCCAGCGCGCCCTAACCTCTGGCGGGAAAGGGTATAATGCCAATAACTTTTTTGAAATTATCAACTTTTTATCAGGAGCAACCCACGCTTCATCACACACGTCATTTAATTCTTCTGATTCAGGAAAAACTGTTTGTAGTTTTTTCACACCATACATAATACCCTGTTTTACGGTATCTGTAGTATCAGCTAAATGTAACGTCTCCTTCATTGCCAAAATCATATAACGTGTGGCCCTACTGGAAAATACGTTTGAATTTCTACCGTCGTCACTGGAATCAGTGCCCGTGTCTGGGTCTGTGTCGACCGACTGAGGCAAAGGGCGTTTTACAGCCCCTGACGGTGTTTGAGGCGCCTGGACAGGCATTAATTGATTGTCCGGCCGCCTCATGTCCTCAACTGACTGTTTAAGGGAAGATAAACCATCACGTAATTCCACAAATAAAGGCATCCATTCTGGTGTCGACCCCCTGGGGGGTGACATCTGCATATTTGGCAATTGCTCCGCCTCCACACCAATATCGTCCTCATACATGTCGACACCACGTACCGACACACACCGCAAACTCACAGGGAATGCTCTAATGAAGACAGGACCCACTAGCCCTTTTGGGGAGACAGAGGGAGAGTCTGCCAGCACACACCACAAAGCGCTATATATACAAGGGATATCCTTATATTAAGTGCTCCCTTATAGCTGCTTTAATATATATATATATAGCCATTAATGTGCCCCCCCTCTCTGTTTTACCCTGTTTCTGTAGTGCAGTGCAGGGGAGAGACCTGGGAGCCGTTCTGACCAGCGGAGCTGTGACAGAAAATGGCGCCGTGTGCTGAGGAGATAGGCCCCGCCCCTTTTTCGGCGGGTTCTTCTCCCGCTATTTTTCCAGTCAGGCAGGGGTTAAATATCTCCATATAGCCCCTATGGGCTATATGTGAGGTATTTTTAGCCTTGTATAAGGTTTATATTTGCCTCTCAGAGCGCCCCCCCCCAGCGCTCTGCACCCTCAGTGACTGCCCAGTGAAGTGTGCTGAGAGGAAAATGGCGCACAGCTGCAGTGCTGTGCGCTACCTTATGAAGACTGAGGAGTCTTCAGCCGCCGGTTTCCGGACCTCTTCACGCTTCAGCATCTGCAAGGGGGTCGGCGGCGCGGCTCCGGGACCGGACTCCACGGCTGGGCCTGTGTTCGATCCCTCTGGAGCTAATGGTGTCCAGTAGCCAAGCAGCAAATCCACTCTGCATGCAGGTGAGTTTACTACTTTTCCCCTAAGTCCCACGTTGCAGTGATCCTGTTGCCAGCAGGACTCACTGTAAAGAAAAAAAAAAAAAAAAAAAAAACCTAAACTAAACTTTCTCTAAGCAGCTCTTTAGGAGAGCCACCTAGATTGCACCCTTCTCGTTCGGGCACAAAATCTAACTGGAGTCTGGAGGAGGGTCATAGGGGGAGGAGCCAGTGCACACCACCTGACCTAGTAAAGCTTTACTTTTTTGTGCCCTGTCTCCTGCGGAGCCGCTATTCCCCATGGTCCTTTCAGGAACCCCAGCATCCACTTAGGACGATAGAGAAATAATGAAATACAATTATGATTATTATTTGACAACCTGTTGACCATGGTGATCCAACTCGGAGTAGCGTGATGCCCCAACTGACTCGTTAAATACGACAGCCTTGTACACATTGATGTGCACTCTCAAAGGCTACTAAAAGTATGTGCAAGTGAAAAACTCCTGTACACAAACTACCTGACGTGTGTTTGCTTTGAGTCAGTGTTGGCACTGCCGGCGTTCTGTAGCATTAATGTGCAGTAAATATGCAGTTACCATAACTGGAAATGTTCTTTAAGTACATACAACATTATGCTGCAGGGAAGCTCTGATGTGTTAATGGACATACCTCAAATATTATGCTAGAAGTAACATCACGGTAAAAGATTTTATCCATGTTAACTAGTGACAAGTTTAGAAGCCTATCTGTACAGCCTTGGTGGAATAAAAAAGAAAATCCCGGATGACTGATGCCTAATGTCCAGGAGACTCCTGAATTATGGGGGCATTCTTCCAGTTCCTAAGATAGTGGGTAACCCTCCTGAACCATGCCCACTTCCCGAATTGCATAGTCGTGACCCCAAAAGTATGGCATAATGCCGTGAACTGCGGCATTACATGATGTGATTTGTAGCACCAAGTCCTTACCACACTATGGCAAGGAGATGTATCAAGACTTGGAGAGAGATAAAGTGGTCTATAATCTAAGCCTTGGAGAGAGATAAAGTGGACGAAGATCAAGTACCAACCAATCAGCTTCTAACTGCTATGTTACAAACTGTGTTTGAAAAAATGGCAGGAGCTGGTTGGTTGATACTTTATCTCGCTTCACTTTATCTCTATCCAAGTTTTCACACATCTTCCCATAATCTCTTGGAGGCCAGGTAGGAAAAGTGAACACGTCGGTTGGAAAAGTGAGTGATGGAATACAGTGATGGATGGCTGATACCACCTGCCAACCCAGGAAGAAATGCTTAGCAAATGTGACTTACAATTAGGGATGTGCGCGGGGCCATTTTTGCTGGATTTGAATTTGGTTCCGATTGGTCGGCTGGCTATGGATTTGGATTTGCCAAACCGCCGTGACTTGTTTGTTTGTTTTTAAATTGACAAAAAAAACTAAAATCACTTAATTTTGGCCTTATTTTGTTCCTAGAGTATTTATTAACCTCAATAACATTAATTTCCAGTCACTTTTGACCACCTCACAGCTTATAATATTGTTTTCACCATTATTGGCCAAAGGCTGCAGCGACCTGGTTGGTTATTAAGCGACAGAGCAGCGGCACAAACACATGGCAGTCCATAGCCCATCTGTGAAACATTGTCACACAGCAGTGGCAGAAATAAAAGTTGGTGCAATATGGAATTGTCCTTGGGCCCTTCCTCCCACCCTTATGTTCGATATTAAAAGGACATGCATAGTTTAAGAAACCAAGCACTTCAGCGACAGAGACTGATACTTTTGTGGCTAAAGTGCTTGCTTTGTTTGGGCCCCCACAAAACAATGTATTGCTTTTACATCTGGGATAATGCACTAGGTACTGTCAATTATATGAATATTAGCTGTCATCGCATGCAGTCAATGAGCTGTAAGTCAGGTGCTTTTATAAATGCAACGAATGTCTGAGGTGACTTCTAATACCTCTGATTTATGGAAGGGATGTGTCAATCTTTATCAGTAACTAGCTGTAACTAGGGATGTGAGAGCACAGTGCACTATGGGTGGCACCGTTGCTGTCACACACCACTGCATGGAATGGCACCCTACAGCCACTAGCACTACTACCCCTGCAGCATCCTTAGCCCTGAGCTGGCAGTGGTGTGATGTAATTGTCATAACGAGGACAGAAGCAATGACATCAGAACTCAGTGAATACAAGCTATGATAAGAAAGGAGGTGCAAGATGGAATTGTCCTTGGGCCCTCCCACCCACTCTTATGTTGTTTATATTAAACAGGATATGCACAGTTCAACAAACCAATCACTTCAGCAAGAAGGACTGCCACTTGTGGCTGAAATGATTGGTTTGTTCGGGCCCCACAAAACACAGTGGACATTGCTGGCAATGATCTCTACGTAAACAAACTGGCTCCACATAGGCAAGATGTTATCATCGTCATCATCATCCCATTCCTCACCCCATCAGTGTGTACATCATCTTTTTCACACAATATGATTTCGTCCCCGTTGGAATCCACCATTACAGGTACCTCTGTATTTTTTGACGTAGTAAAGGTCTTCCTCATAAATTTGTAATTCATGTTGATGAACATCATCTTTTCCCCATTTTGGGGAAGTAACCTCCCATGTCGATTGCTGACAAGGTTTCTGGATGTGCTGAAAGCTCCTTCTAGGTACACACTGGAGGGTGGGCATCTTAAGTAAAGCAAAGCCAGGTTGTGCAAATGCCTCCAAATTGCCTTTTTTTTTCCTGCCAGTAGTGAAACAAACTGTCTGACATGCCTATTTGGCTGCTATAATAACTAAAATAGATAGATAGATAGATAGATAGATAGATAGATAGATAGATAGATAGATAGATAGATAGATAGATAGATAGATAGACAGACAGATTTTTATTGTAATTGTTTAAAAGAACAACAAAATTAAAATCTGGGACATTCACATAAAAGTTACAAATCACCAGTCAAATTAAGACTAACCATAACAGATAGGAAGAAACTGTTCTTAATACTTAAAACTGTTCTTGTTCTAATACACCTGAAACATCTACGAGATGGAAGAAGAGAGAAGATGCAATGGTTAGGATGATAACATGTACAATGTAGTTCCTTTACGGAGGCAGTTATCAACATAGATATCATCGATTGACGGTAGCTCACAGCCAATAATGGGGGTAAGTCAGACTGGATCGCTGCAGCGGCAGCGATCGCAGTCTGAGTTACTTTGTGGAGTGCGCATGCGCATCGGCCGCACTGCACATGCACACCCCCGGAGCCCAATGAGATGCTATCAGCATCTCACTGGCTGCGATCGCCTCTGCCTGATTGACAGGCAGAGGCGTTTACGGAGCGGGAGGGGGCGTGCCAATGGCATTAGAACTATTGGAGCTAGGGAATACCAAGCCACAGCTACCTCTATATATAGTGACACAATGTTGTATATACCAAATCCTGTCAACCCGTGTCACAATAATTGTATGAATATTCCCCTGGGGTACGGCCTGCAGCGTCACAGTACTTGTATGAATATTACACTGGGGTACGGTCTGCAGCGTCACAGTAATTGTATGAAACATTACACTGCGGTATGGCCTGCAGCTTCACAGTAATTGTATGAATATTACTCTGGGTACGGCCTGCAGCGTCACAGTACTTGTATGAATATTACACTGCGGTATGGCCTGCAGCGTCACAATAATTGTATGAAACATTACACTGCGGTATGGCCTGCAGCTTCACAGTAATTGTATGAATATTACTCTGGTTACGGCTGCAGTGTCACAGTAATTGTATGAATATTACACTGGGGTATGGCCTACAGCGTCACAGTAATTGTATGAAATATTACACTGCGGTTACAGCACAAAAAAAACAAAAACTTTTTTTACTTTTATATTTAACAATTTTTATTTATTTTTTTACACTGGACTTTGGACGGACAGAGCAGAGCCCCTGGAGGACACAGCAGCCACTGGATAGACACCGCAACCCATGGGGGACACAGCATCCCTGGATGGACACAGCACTCCTAGATGAACTGCACTATCGAAGCTCCACCGCCGGAGTAAAGTTGCGCGCGGATCACCGAGACCTTTATGCAGTCCAAAACCCGCGAGAATCCGACAGCGGGAGGATGACATTTTGCCTCGTCTTGGGATCCAAGTCAGGCGGTAAACCCAGAGAACCGGACACGCTCATCTATAGTACAAACTAATAGTTATTAATAAATAAAGCATTTGGTGTTCTTGATTTAAGTGAGTGGAACCTGGCAGTGTCTGATTTGCTTACATACAGGACTGTCATCAGAAATTGTGGGGCCTAGGACTGACAAAATAAGCAGGGACCCCATCCCTAGTCTAGTGTGTGTTGTGTGTGTGTGTGTGTGTGTGTGTGTGTGTGTGTGTGTGTGTGTGTGTGTGTGTGTGTGTGTGTATGTGTGTGTGTGTGTAGGTGCGTGTGTAGAAAGAGAAACTGAGGGCGGGAGAAAGAGAGAGAGAGACTCTGAGGGTGGGAGAGAGAGGGGAGAGAGAGACTGAGGGTGTGTGTGTGAGAGAGAGGGAGAGACTGAGGGTGTGAGAGAGAGGGAGAGACTGACGGTGTGTGAGAGAGGGGAGAGAGACACTGAGAGTATGTGTGAGAAAGAGGGAGAGACTGAGGGTGGGTGGGAGAGAGAGACTGAGGGTGTGTGTGAGAGGGGTGAGAGAGACTGAGGTGTGTGTGTGTGTGTGTGTGTGTGTGTGTGTGTGTGTGTGTGTGTGTGTGTGTGTGTGTGTAAAAGAGGGAGAGACTGAGGGTGTGTGTGAGAGAGAGAGAGAGAGAGAGGGAGGGAGAGACTAAGGGTGGGAGAGAGAGGGGAAGAGAGATATTGAGACTGAGGGTGGGAGAGAGAGGGAGAGACTGAGGGTGGGAGAGAGAGGGGGGAGAGAAACTGTGTGTGTGTGTGTGTGTGTGTGTGTGTGTGTGTGTGTGTGTGTGTGTGTGTGTAAAAGAGGGAGAGACTGAGGGTGTGTGTGAGAGAGAGGGAGGGAGAGACTAAGGGTGGGAGAGAGAGGGGAAGAGAGATATTGATACTGAGGGTGGGAGAGAGAGGGAGAGACTGAGGGTGGGAGATAGAGGGGGGAGAGAAACTGTGTGTGTGTGTGTGTGTGTGTGTGTGTGTGTGTGTGTGTGTGTGTGTGTGAGAGAGAGAGAGACTGAGGGTGGGAGAGAGAGGAGGAGAGAGAGACTGAGGGTGTGTGAGAGAGAGGGAGAGACTGAGGGTGGGAGAGAGATGGGAGAGAGAGACTGAGGGTGGGAGAGAGAGAGGGAGAGACTGAGGGTGCGAGAGAGAGGGGAGAGAGAGACTCAGGGTGTTTGAGAGAGAGGGAGAGACTGAGGGTGGGAGAGAGAGGAGGAGAGAGAGACTGAGGGTGTGTGAGAGAGAGGGAGAGATTGAGGGTGGGAGAGAGATGGGAGAGAGAGACTCAGGGTGTGTGAGAGAGAGAGGGACTGAGGGTTGGAGAGAAAGAGGGAGAGAGAGACTGAGGGTGTGTGAGAGAGAGAGGGAGAGACTGAGGGTGGGAGAGAGAGGGGGAGAGAGAGACTGAGGGTGGGAGAGAGAGGGGAGAGAGAGACTGAGGGTGTGTGAGAGAGAGAGGGAGAGACTGAGGGTGGGAGAGAGAGGGAAGAGAGAGACTCAGGGTGTGTGAGAGAGAGGGAGAGACTGAGGGTGGGAGAGAGAGGGGAGATAGAGACTGAGGGTGTGATAGAGAGAGAGAGAGACTGAGGGTGGGAGAAAGAGGGCAGACAGAGACTGAGGGTGTTTGTGTGAGAGAGGGAGAGACTGAGGGTGGGAGAGAGAGGGAGAGACTAAGGGTGGGAGAGAGAGACTGAGGGTGTGAGAGAGAGGGAGAGACTGAGGGTGGGAGAGAGAGGGGGAGAGAGACTGAGGGTGTGTGAGAGAGAGGGAGAGACTGAGGGTGGGAGAGAGAGATTGAGACTGAGGGTGGGAGAGAGAGGGAGAGAGAGAGACTGAGGGTGTGTGTGAGAGAGGGAGAGACTGAGGGTGGGAGAGAGAGGGGGAGAGAGAGACTGAGGGTGTGTGAGAGAGAGGGAGAGACTGAGGGTGGGAGAGAGAGATTGAGACTGAGGGTGGGATAGAGAGGGGGAGAGAGAGACTAAGGGTGTGTGTGAGAGAGTGAGACTGAGGGTGGGAGAGGGGAGAGAGAGACTGGGGGGGGGGTGAGAGAAAGAGGGAGAGACGGAGGGTGGGAGAGAGAGATTGAGACTGAGGGTGGAAGAGAGAAGTAGGGGGATGGAGTCCTCTCACCCATTACATGAGTATATAGTGCCGGAATATGGTTGTGTGGGGCCTAGGGCAACTAACTTCTGGAAGCCTCTACCGCCCTCCCTGCTCAACACCAATTCACCTCTCCAGTGACTCTCATTGTCATACATTGCAGCACCCACACGTCCTGCGATAAGCCCTGATGCAGGATGTGTCTATGTGCTGAGATAAAGGGCTTCCTGAAACACCTTTTTAGGTACCCACACCGTGACCTCTGGAGCCCTATTATTTCCAAACACTGGACACTAGCCTAGTTTGCCCTACAAATAATACTACTGTATGTCATATATATACTGTAGTTAGCAGATTGAGAATATGGAGCTGGTTTAATCCAGTGATAGCCAGCCTAATACACTGACACTGGGGTCTATTCATAAAGCGGTGAAAAGTGTGGAGAAGTGAGCCAGTGGAGAAGTTGCCCATGGCAACCAGTCAGCATTGAAGTAACATTTATAATTAGCATACCGTAAAATTATACAAAGCAGCTGATTGGTTGCCATGGGCAAGTAGGGGAGCCACACCAGGCACTGGAATGCAGCAGTAGGGGACCATTCTTAGGGGTGTGCCCATCCTCAAAAAGCGGGTTTGGCCAGTCACCACAGATGCTTGGCTAACCATTATAAACTGTATGGTCTGGGCACCTTGGTAAATATTACAGTAAATACGGCTAGCCCATACCTCCCAACTTCTGTCTCTAGCAAGGAGGGACATCTGCGCATGCAAAAGGGGGCGTGGCCTACGGGAAAGGGCATGGCTTCACGGGAGGACCCATGATCGCGAGCCACACACCCATTTTCGTCACTGAGGGGGCATGCCCAGTACTCTGTGAGCTGCTGGCATGACCCCTCTCTTTCTGTCTCCACTGACTAGACGCTGTGCTCATGTGGTGCCTCCCATCTGCCCCCCCCCCCCCTTCACCGTGGGACACTGCGGCCCGCGGGTGGGACAGCGGAACAGTCCCAAAAAAAGGGGACTGTCTTGCGAAAATCCGGACAGTTGGGAGGTATGCGAGTCCATGGATGATAATGTACCAGATTAAAAACAGCAATGCACTGTACAAAATATACCATAGTCCTGTGCAGTATAATATATATATATATATATATATATATATATATATATATACAGGTTGAGTATCCCTTATCTAAAATTCAAAATCCCACATTTTTAGTTCCCCTACTGAGATAAAGACACGTATATTTATATATTATATTATATATCTATATAATATATCTATATATACACATAATATATAATATATATGTTATTATCTCAGTAGGGGACTCAAAAATGTGGGATTTAGAGTTTTGGATAAGGGATACTCAATCTGTATAGATAGATAGATAGATAGATAGATAGATAGATAGATAGATAGATAGATAGATAGATAGATAGATAGATAGATAGATAGATAGATAGTTTTATATATATATCTAAAATTCAAATTCATGGTCTGGAACCTGATTCCCAGAGGAGGAGGTGGGCCTAAGGCAATGGGGCCCACAAGGGCCTGCAAAGTTTGAATAGAATAAACTGCCTTAGTTTTCCCCATACACAAATATATATAGATGGGGGCTTAGAACCGTCCTTCCCACCTCACATAGCGCCTTTAGATTTCATTCTCTTTTATTCATATAATCAGAGCCGGCCTTAGGCATAGGCAAACTAGGCAAATGCCTAGGGCATTTGGTATGCTTAGGGGCACCAGCAGCTTCTGCTGATTAAAATGATATGCGGCATGCCTATATTCTGTGTGTGACTGCGGCTGTATCTGCATACGAAATGCTACGTTGCAGTGTATTCCTGCAAATCACTGTAATGTAGCATTTCATATGCAGATACAGCCGCAGTCACACACAGAATATAGGCATGCTGCATATCATTTTAATCAGCAGAAGCTGCTTGTGCATCCTAGCCACATAGTAATGCAAATAAGATGCATTTTCATAAACAAAAGGCGCCCAACGTTAGCAGAGCTGCCAGCTGACTCATGCCAGGCATCTCCTGCAGAACTAGCGGCGGTGCTAAGGGGCACCAGCCAAAATCTTGCCTAGGGCCTCATATTCGTTAGGGCCGGCTCTGCATATAATCATTTAGCTGCTAAATTATCATATGTGAGTGTAACTGGCGATAGAGAGTTACAGTGGCGCTGTCCGGCCATATTAATATACAACTTGCCCTATTTGCTTTCTCCCCCTATTTTCCCTTTAACAGCACAAGCTAAGAACACTAATTATATCTCACTAACCAAATACATTTCATATAACATTGGCAGAATTCTGCACTGCGCCTAGGTAGAGCTGTTGTCTCTGCAGATTAAACGGGCTCATTATATAAAGGCAGATGATGCTAAATGCCCGGAAATCCATGAAACTGATTCACAAACTGACACGAGTAGGAGAAGCACCAATGTCACAAATAAATGCAGAGCAATGAAACGTGCAACTGTGACTTTGCGGTTTGACAGATATTTGCAAACGGGATCCGGTCTTAAGATCTAGGTCGACAATGTTTAGGTCAACAGTCACTAGGTTGACAGGGACTGAAGGCCGACAGGGTTTCTAGGTCGACATGTTCTAGGTCGACAGGTTAAAAGGTCGACATGAGGTTTTTTTTTAAATATATTTTTTTTAACTTTTTCATACTTAACAATCCACATGGACTATGATTGTGAATAGGAACCTGTGCCAAGCGCAGCGGCAGCGGAGCGAGGCACCTTGCCCTAAGCATGGCGAGCGAAGTGAGCCATGCGAGGAGACACGGTGCACTAATTGGGGTTCCCAGTCACTGTACGGAGAAAATGACACAAAAAAATGAAAAACTCATGTCGACCTAGAAACCCTGTCGACATTCAGTCCCTGTCGACCTGGTGACTGTCGACCCATAGTGGTCGACCTAAACATTGTCGACCTAGACACTGTCGATTTGATGATCCACACCCTTGCAAACGACTACAAAGACATTGATGCGTGTGTGCGTGTGTGCGTGCGTGCGTGTGTGTGTGTGTGTGTGTGTGTGTGTGTGTGTGTGTGTGTATATATATATATATATATTGCATGATCAGGCAACATACCAAGGTCAGACAAAATTGCTTTTATCACTATTTAGAATTATATGGAGGGTGTTTTATTAGCAAGAAATGATCAAGTGCTCCTATAAATATCATAGCTCCTGTCTGTAGAACGTCCCCAGTCTGATGGATGACAGAACTGTCATTACAGGTAATAGACTTACAGAGTTCTCAAACAATCCCAGAACCCTATAGAGACCTGCTGGATGCCTCACGACTTCATGGAAGCAAATAACATAGCAATGCACTGATCCTACAAGTGACAGGAGACAAATCACTGGAGGGACATGTGTGTTTGGGGATGGGGGAGGGAGGAATGGGGTCACCTTTAAGTTTTCAGCTCATTTTAGAACCAGCAGGAAAAGGCACACTCCTCTAGTGTTGTGCAAAATTAGAATTACACACACTTCTATACTATAATACAGAATTAGTACACTCCTATACTCCTATACTATAATACAGAATTAGCACACTCCTAAACTATAATGCAGAATTAGGCACACTCCTATACTATAATACAGAATTTGCACACTCCTATACTATAATACAGAATTAGCACACTCCTAAACTATAATGCAGAATTAGGCACACTCCTATACTATAATACAGAATTAGCACACTCCTATACTATAATGCAGAATTTGCACACTCCTATACTATAATACAGAATTAGGCACACTCCTATACTATAATGCAGAATTCGCACACTCCTATACTATAATGCAGAATTAGCACACTTCTATACTATAATGCAGAATTAGCACACTCCTATACTATAATACAGAATTAGCACATTCCTATACTATAATGCAGAATTAGCACACTACTATACTATAATGCAGAATTAGCACACTCCTATACTATAATGCAGAATTAGCAGTCTCCTATACTATAATACAGAATTAGCACAGTCTTATACTATAATACAGAATTAGCACTCTCCTATACTATAATGCAGAATTAGCAGTCTTATACTATAATGCAGAATTAGACACATTCCAACACTATAATGCAGGATTAGTATTAGCACTCTCCTATACTATAATGCAGAATTAGCACTCTTCTATACTATAATGCAGAATTAGGCACACCCTTATACTATAATGCAGTACTAGGCACACTCCTATACTATAATGCAGTCAGAATTAGAATTAGGCACACTCCTACACTATAATTCAGAATAAGTATTTGACACACGCCTATACTATAATGCAGAATTAGTATTAGGCACACTGCTATACTATAATGCAGAATTAGCACACTCCTACACTAAAATGCAGAATTAGGCACACTTTTATACTATAATGCAGTATTAGGCACACTGCTATAATGCAGAATTAGGCACACTTTTATACTATAATGCAGTATTAGGCACACTCCTATACTATAATGCAGTAGTAGGCACACTCCTATACTATAATGTGGAATTAAAATTAGACACACTTCTATACTATAATGCACTATTAGTATTAGACACACTCCTATACTAAAATGCACAATTAGTATTAGACACACTCCTATGCTATAATGCACAATTAGTATTAGACACACTCCTATACTATAATGGACAATTAATATTAGACACACTCCTATACTATAATGGACAATTAGTATTAGACACACTCCTATGCTATAATGCACAGTTATTATTAGACACACTCCTATACTATAATGCACAATTAGTATTAGACACACTCCTATACTATAATGCACAATTAAAATTAAGCACATTCCTAAACTATAATGCAGAATGACAACACTATTGTACTATAATTCAGAATTAGTGTTAACACATTCCTATACTTTAATGCAGAATTAGTGTTAGACACATTCCTATACTATAATGCAGAATTATTATTAGAACACTCCTATACTATAATGCAGAATTAGCACACTCCTATATTATAATGCAGAATTAGCACTCCTATACTATAATGCAGAATTAGGCATACTCCTATACTATAATGCAGAATTAACACACTCCTATACTATAATACAGAATTAGACACACTCCTATACTATAATGCAGAATTAGGCACAGTCCTATACTATAATACAGAATTAGCACAGTCCTATACAACAATGCAGAATTAGGCACACTCCTATACTATAATGCAGAATTAGCACACTCCTATACTATAATGCAGAATTAGCACTCCTATACTATAATGCAGAATTAGCACTCCTATACTATAATGCAGAATTAGCACACTTCTATACTATAATGCAGAATTAGGCATACTCCTATACTATAATGCAGAATTAGCACACTCCTATACTATAATGCAGAATTAGCACTCCTATACTATAATGCAGAATTAGCACTCCTATACTATAATGCAGAATTAGCACTCCTATACTATAATGCAGAATTAGGCATACTCCTATACTATAATGCAGAATTAACACACTCCTATACTATAATACAGAATTAGACACACTCCTATACTATAATGCAGAATTAGGCACAGTCCTATACTATAATACAGAATTAGCACAGTCCTATACAACAATGCAGAATTAGGCACACTCCTATACTATAATGCAGAATTAGCACACTCCTATACTATAATGCAGAATTAGCACTCCTATACTATAATGCAGAATTAGCACTCCTATACTATAATGCAGAATTAGCACACTTCTATACTATAATGCAGAATTAGGCATACTCCTATACTATAATGCAGAATTAGCACACTCCTATACTATAATGCAGAATTAGCACTCCTATACTATAATGCAGAATTAGCACTCCTATACTATAATGCAGAATTAGCACTCCTATACTATAATGCAGAATTAGGCATACTCCTATACTATAATGCAGAATTAACACACTCCTATACTATAATACAGAATTAGACACACTCCTATACTATAATGCAGAATTAGGCACAGTCCTATACTATAATACAGAATTAGCACAGTCCTATACAACAATGCAGAATTAGGCACACTCCTATACTATAATGCAGAATTAGCACACTCCTATACTATAATGCAGAATTAGCACACTCCTATACTATAATGCAGAATTAGCACACTCCTATACTATAATGCAGAATTAGCACACTCCTATACTATAATGCAGAATTAGCACACTCCTATACTATAATGCAGAATTAGCACACTTCTATACTATAATACAGAATTAGCACATTCCTATACTATAATGCAGAATTAGCACACTCCTATACTATAATGCAGAATTAGCACACTCCTATACTATAATACAGAATTAGGCACACTCCTATACTATAATACAGAATTAGCACACTCCTATACTATAATGCAGAATTAGCACACTCCTATACTATAATGCAGAATTAGCACACTCCTATACTGTTATGCAGAATTAGAATTGTGCACACTCCTATTATATAATGCAGATTATATATAAATATTATTAAAGGATTTGTATTACTGCTCCTACATATGGGATGACAAAATGAAACTCCTTGGTGTCTAATTTAAGTTATAGAAATAAAAATAGTTGTTATAAACAAAATGAATTACATTACATTTAATAGCAGGCTCAGTAGCATTTGGCTTTCTCTAGCTGCTGACTGGCCGGGTGTGCTGCGACTTATAGTTCCACATCATCAGCAAATGTCCCTGGTTGTCTCCTATTACTGGTGATTACACCAGGGGCAATATGATTTGCTAGTTACGGAGAGGTGGTTTAAATTCCCACCAAGAGGATAATTGTATCTTGTAAAATTGGTTTAAAGGGGTATAAGGAGGGTATTATTATTATTATTATTATTATTATTATTATTATTAATAATAATAATAATAATAATAATAATATAGGGTATTTATCAGCAATATATACTAACTCTTGCTGGTATATGTAGATTTGCCTGATGATTGTCACTGCATTATTTAACAGTCAATATTAAATTAAATAAATTACCTGAAAATGGGAAAATCTCACCGATAGGGGAAAAATATACACAGTAACTATTAAGGTGCCCACCTACAGCCCCTCTTATTGGGCTTCTCTATATAAGTCAGATACAAGTCTCCTTTTGCAATACTCTCCTGTTCCCTGTATATATCATCCATAAGTGTCTGCTCTATCACACAGGCATTTACAGTATCACAAGTTTAGCTCTAAGTGAAACTCGAAAGTCTTCCAGGTATCTGGTCAATAAATAGATTTTGGATTTGTTGCCAAGTCCCAATTTCCTGGCCGAATGGTGAAGGATCCAGACAGGGGCAGAATGGTCACTTGTTGCCCAGGTCTCTCTCCCGAGAGCTGGAGGGGTACTGGGGTGACTCCTCTATGACCCGCTGATAGGCTGACCCCTCTCATAAGGGACTCAGTAGATGCACACCTCCCAGCGACCCTGTCTGGGGACATCAGACAGACAAGGGTTACAGGATCCTGGTGATCCACCACCTTATA